>NW_010175130.1:10123-12785 GCF_000695765.1 Mesitornis unicolor
GATATTGAAAGGAGTATGAAGCCCATTAGCATGTGGTGCCCATGGCCCAGGTCATGTCACCAGGTGGCCAATACTTTGCTGTATTTTCTTCATCTTCTCCTTTACCCTTCACCCACGCGTATCAGCATCCTGGCACTGGATGACAGCATGCACAAAGCTGATTTTTCTAACACAGATTTTCCTCCGCTTTTGATGATATTAAGAGGCAAGTTGCCACACAGAGATCAACTTGCCCATCTCATATATTTCAAGTACAGTGCTACCATTGCTGTCTCTGGGAAAACATATGGATTGGCCACCATTTCCACCCCTTTCATCTCTCAGCAATTAGAGAAGTCATTTTTCTTACAAAGGGGTGGGCACTCGGAGTTCTGGCTCCTGAAACTTCTCCCTTGGCTCCCATTCTGATCATCTCATTACTGTAAAACTTGTATAAATGCTTCCTATAAAGCAACTTCAGCATAGGAATTTGCAAGTCAAAACAGCCAATTAGTTTATAAATTACCAGTCTTCCATATTTTGGCAAATACTGGTCTGGCCACTCCAGCACGCAGTTAAGAAAGAAAAAAACTAGAAGATCTTAGTGCTGGTATTGATGAGAAGGAATGGTGCACTACAGTCCATTTTTGTACAGAGAGAAACTGATATTACAGCAGGAAAAGCCCACTGTTTTGAAATAGTACCAACCACCAGCTTATTTTGTGTTTAAAAAGGTTTTTATTTGTTCATTCAACAGGAAGCATAAAAAAATTTAATAGATAAAATTTAATCATGCTGCACCAAATATCCTGCTTCTAGAAATAACTATGCAGATGATAAAACCATAGGTCAGCCATCGCTCTGCAAAGAGTTTTTAATCACTACCAAGAGGGCAATCCACATATCACATAAATACCTTGGCGAACAGACAGTAGCCAGCCTGGTTGGATAGCTAGTAAAAATGAAATTTCAGACGTTCAGAACCAATTCAATCTGTAAAGACGCTGGAGTTACTGACCCCTGTCAGTAAGAGTTACTTTGCAATATTACACAATATCAGGTCCCAAAAGAGCTGTAATGTTTTGACCTTATATCATGAACTCAGAGGCAATCACTGGACAATATCCTTTCTTAAGACATAGATGTAAAAAATGCAAAATGCATAATACAAAATTCAGCCCTGATTTTTTTTTTTTAGCTTTTTGTGGTTTGGTTGAGTTTTTTTTTTTAGGATTAAAACAATGTGTGCAAAGAATAGGCAAAACCACCTCACCTCTGGGCAACAGTGAAGAACTATATAAGGACTGCAACATACTAACTTTTAAAGACTATAAAGGATCCATATGGAACGTTCTGCATCTGAGGAAACTTAACTCTGGACCATGTGGAAACCTCTAAAATAAGGACATGACTAAGCTGGCCTCTTTAATGACTAGAAAAAGAAACAAAATGGAAAACACCCACCTTTCAGGCCTCACCCTGTGCAGTGACCTGGAAAAGAAAACCTATTGGCAGCAGCAATCAAGCCTGCCTGTATTATCTTCCCAGGGGGTTGATTACTCTGTCCTAAATGTGGGTGACTGCTTGAGGTCCAAAATTCTTTACACTGTAGTTATTTCTCAGAAATCCAAACATAATCAGAATAGTAGAAATATACAGGAGTAGCCAGTATATGGTATGGCATACAGTAAAAACAGTTGAGAATTGCCAATTGGGGAGGTAACAAAACCAGGCTACCAGCATGCCAGCTGTGAAGTTTATGATTTTCAAGGCACCTCTTACAAAAGGAGTAGGAAAGCAGTTCAGAAATTAGAAAAGCACTGCAGCATCACATTTGTTTCACCCAGATGGGCAGTTTTTGGAGTTATTTCCAGTGCAGAAACAAATGCACATATTCTCAAAATACCATTCACCAGAACTCATTCTCTTCTAATCTATTTTTAAGAAAAAGATCTAGTTTTATCTTGCACACATGATTTGATCAAAGGATGCTTGAAAAGTAAACTTGCGAAACTAGCAAAAACCTTTAAGCATTCTAAATAAGTGTTGGGTTTGTTTCATTCACATTTCTAACTTACATTACTCTAAACCAAACAAAGAACAGCAAATGTTCTTCCAATATTAGCTTATTACACTGACAGCGAGTTCCTCAATGTTCTCCTCACATTTTTATTCTTATTATGATCAAATCACGACGTACCGGCTAGGACAGGCAGGGTATTATGCCAGGCACTGTGTGCACCTGTTGGAAACGGCTCTCATCCAAAAGCTGCATGATCTGAACAGCAAGGACAGGCACAAATGAGGAACTGCAGGCACAAGAGAGGTTGCTTTCCTCATGATTATACAGGGAAATTGGTCTCAAAGTGGGAGACCATCTCCACATCTCCAAGTCTGCCGATCTGCCTGTTTCACCACAGTACTTTGCAGTACACAACTGTCTTTTCTCTTCTATTGTTTATGGTTTGCAGGTTTAATAAGGCTTGGTTTCACTGGCAAATTCCAGCTAGAGATCACAGGGAATATTTTCTTTCAAATGCAAGTCCATCGTTGCTGGCCAAATTTGTGTCTGCTAGCTAACCCACATTATTACGGTGGTGTTAACTAGGTCGCTTGCGGTGTTCACACTTGAAACAGAGGTCAAACTGTACGGACAGGTTTTCCCCCTTCAACTGATAAACAG
>NW_010175130.1:12796-26220 GCF_000695765.1 Mesitornis unicolor
TGCTGCTTGCACTCCTGTGGGGAATTCACATTCAGCACTATCATTTCCAATTCCTCAGCCTATTGAATACTGTTGATGTTTTATTTCATAGCAGACAGAAGAGCATGGAGTGATTTTTCTACCTGTGAGCTTGTAAATCCTCTCAGAAGCCTTAAGGAGAAAACAATATCAAGTTACCTAAGAAAAGAACTGTAAAATTCACATGAAAATTCCATATATCCTTATTTTCATAACTGCAGTGGAGGTCAGCTGGTATTAAAGATTATTATCCATATTTCACTTTATATGCTAATTGCACAGACTTTATTACAAGATCTGGGAAAAATACCCTTCTGTAACAATATGTTGAACCTTCATCTTAATCACATTAGTTGGAAACTGTTCTCAGGAAAGATTGGTTAATATTTATAAAGTGCTTTAAAGATGAAAGAACTGCATACTTACACATTTTATTGCATTCATGGCATTATTATACGCTTAAACTTGAAGTGAACGTTTCTTCTGTTGAACTGGAATCTGAGCTGAGAAACTTTTTAGCAGTAGATGTTTTTCTTCACTTCTTTTGAAAGCTTAAGCCCTGAGGTGATGAAATCACCCTGAATGCCACATGGAGAGAATGCCATTCAGTAAGCAGTGATTTGCTAGTTGGAAAGACCAAGAAAGTAATTTGTGGTCTTTTACATCTTTAATGCAGGACAGAGTTTAGTAATTTCGGACAGAGATAGATTAGATGTGTCTGGATGAGTAACCTGAGGGCAATTAATTAATTAGGGAGAACATGCAGCTGTGTATGGATAAAACTAGGAAAAAAACACACTTGCAGATATGGGAATGACAGCATCAACAATTCCTTTTCAATACCCATGTTTATGCTGTCATAAAAGCTTCATATTATTCTGCAAATTGTTTATTTTTGGAGATTCTAGAGGTGCCTTTGTAAATACAGGTGGATGAACTCTACACAACTTAAATCCTATTCTAAATTGCTTTTATCCAGCTCCTTCAGATCATTTCAGATCTGCAGTGTATGGTGTTTTGGCCACGACAAAAAGTGTGGTTAATTGACATATGAAACCAGGTTTGGGAGCTGAATGGCTTTTCTCATGGATAGCAGTACCCAGAGCACAAGTGGTAGGTGATAAGCAAAATTAAAGATCACACTCAGCAGTGAGAGAGATCAGGAAATGAGACAACTTTTATGAAGCTGTAAGTATCTGGTGCTGTCTCTTAATTTTCAAATTTCTGATGAATAAGAATGCTTACAGAAATCCTATTTAACCAATACCACCGAAATAATTAATGTCACTGTACCAGTCACCATTTTCCTGTTCTCCTGAGAAAATGATTGCTTAGTGACTATAAACTGAGACAGTTTGAAATCAGCTGTCCATAAACATGATGGAAGAGGAGGAAGGGCTGACAGTGCAGTACATTCTCATTTAAAGGAAGATTTTTTCTCTGTACACTGTGCTCCAAAGATTAGACATATCATTTCCATTTGCACTTAATTTCATTACTGACAGAAGATACTGAAAGAGAGGAAGAGCAAACAGCTAAGCAAGCAGAATTGCAAAATTCCCTGTTTAACATGAGAATTGAGCATATCACTATTTTCCTCCATATGCTTTACAAATGAAGAGGTCCCAGTTCTCACATTTAGACCACCTGGAATCTGCTTTGAGGTTCTAAAATATTAAAAAGAAATATGCTGAAATTTCTACTCATCTTTTATGCCCTGAAAGTTTAGCCAAGGTGTAAGAATTAAAAAGAATAAAAGGAAAGTCCTTAGACATCAGATGCAGCAAGTGAAGTAGTTCTCTTTGTAGGTAAAGCAAGGAATGTAGCTTGGCGCTATTGGACTATTCTTCCCTAAAGTGATTAGTAGTATCTCCGGTTGAGATATTTCTTCAATCTCCTACCAGCTCAACTTTCAATTCCCATTCCTTACCAATTAAATATGTTTGCAATGAAGACAGATGATGAAAGTTAGAAAGGCAAATAGTGAGATTGATGGTAACACTGAGAAGGAGCCACGACTGAAAGGGTAGGTGTTTTAAAGGTCAGGCTCAGGTATGTTGCCAGAGTTGGAGTTTACACAGTAGACTCATTAAACATGTCTAATGAAAGGTTAATGTTATTAATTTCTTTATTAGAAATCCATCAGATGTAATACAGGCTTAGGTTGTCAGAGCTTCAGGTGATTCCTGTGTACGGAAACAGATTTTTGTAATGGAATCCAGGACATTTATGTTGACTGTGTTTTAACATTGTAAGAAATCTTTCATTCAGGACTATACATTGTATTTTAGGAGCCTGATGTCAAAGAAAAGTGCATATGAATAGCCTCTCAGAAATACCCATCTCACACTACCCAGATTTTCATGGAGTTGGAATTGGGTTCTAGGTTTACTTGAAAATCTGGACTAAAGTACTGCAAAGGTGAGTTTTTAAGGTCTTGAAAGTTATTATCTTTTTTGCAGGTGGGTGCTGAATCCTTTTGATAACCTGTCCCTTAGTAAGTAATTGAAAAACAATATATCCAATACATACAGTATGTAAAAGAAGATAAATCATAACACATTATTAGAGAAATTATTTGACATGGGCATGTGCTGAAAGCCTCTGTGACTCTCTTAAGCACTCAAACTGTCGGAAGTTAGCATTCCTTGGGTTTGTTATTTTACTGCTTTATCTTAATTGCACAATAGAAGACTATAAAACATCACAGCAGTGGCAGTTAATATTGGCATGGAAGCTACATGTAAAAAAAAAAGACATAAAGAATCATAAACCAGAAATGCCTAAAAGGAAATCAGACACTATTAACAAGTGAATTCTGTATGCCTGACAAGAAAGGGCAAGAGGGAATTACTTATGTAAGTTGTGCATGTACTCATGGGAAAACAGATGCTTACAAACTTTGAGATAGAAAACCAAGTATAAAATCCTTCAGCTACCATTTTTACTTTGGTACAGTTTGGGTGGACCTCAGGTTAGCAATTTTGAACATGTCAGAGTCATAAATAAAATCCCTGACAGAATGTAAAACTGTGATAGCTTAAAAGAGGAATTCCTTGAGGAAATCTGGGAGGCAGAACAGTTGTTTCACTTTTCAGATAAAATATGTTCAGCAAACCCATGCATCCACTGTAGTTTCACTGAAGAACCGTCAATCCTCCATTTTCACGAGTTGAAGGAGACACTTGTTTACTGATGGAAGGGAGTTAACGGTTACTCCTTTTTCAATAAATATTTCATTACAGAACTACAAAGAGCGGCAAATGAAACCTCCAAACACAAGCTAATAGGTCCAAAGCCTAATGGTTCCTTACAAAGCAAAGGACACATGACAGTTCTTTCCCACATTTGCTTAAAATTATTAAGCACCACCATTCTGGGAAAAAAAGTTATCTTATTCTGGTAAATTACTTTTGCAACATCAGGGAAAAAAATAGACTTCTTTGCAGACATATAATAGTCTCTAGAGGCAAGATATTTATTTTCAAGTAAGTGTAAACATGAAGCTTGGAGTTTAGACAATTCCCAGTTCATTTCAACTAAAAAGCCAGAGATGAGGACAAAAAGTAGTAGTTGTCAGCTGATAGCATCTCATGTCTCACCTTGATTTCCAACTTTGGAAATTCAAGTGCCAAGTTTTGAGAGCAGCTCAGCCTTTACTCGGGGCGGGGGGGGGAGGTGGGGGGCGTATTCCTGTAGTTTGTGGTTTCCTTCAGTCCCCTTTTTATAAGAGAGTGAAGGACTGTGAATCATACCCATACCAGTAGGCAGGAGGAACCATGGCTCTGCTCTTGGCAGTTCTGATTCACGTTTTTTAACTTCTTTTTTGTTTGCTTCACACCAGAGGGGAGAATTCATTTGTTTAGTTTCACTTCTTCAGTCTAATTTAGCCAAATATTGAACCGAATAAGTTGTGAGTTCTCCAAACTTGACTTTCTTTGGCCAAAGAAACAGATAAGCCCCAGGGTTTTGTTGAAGACATTCAGGAATATGAAACTTCTTGTCTTTGTCATGGCTTGTCCCAAAGATCCTGTCAAAACCTTGAAGGGAATCTGGCACAAACTAAAAATTATCTAGGCAATAAAGAGAAATGTGATGGGATTCATTCCTCACTACCTGAAGAATTCCTCATGTGACCTATAGTATGGGGCAAGCTGTGAATGCTCCTCAGGGAAACAAGAGTGCTGTCGACAAGACATCATTTTGATTTTCAACAAAAATTAGCTAAGTTAGGTATCTATGTGGAGAACTTTCTAACTGGAAAGACAATGAGTCTCTGAATCAACATGTAGAGAAATTCTGAGAAACCTCCTTCATTCAAGGCTTTTAGGAATAGTTTGTCAAACATCTTTGCTGGTGGCCTAGATATGCTTGAAGCCTTTCACCAAACAAATAGATTAGATGATTTATTGAGGTCCTTAACACATTAGATTTCTATGTTTTCTATTTCTACTACTGCTAAAAGCAAGGTAGTTTTACACTATGAACAGAGCTACAAACAGTACCTTATTCATATTTCTTACATAGTATCTAACCACAGGTGTATTCTGCAGCATGACCCACCAGTGGCAGTCTGGGGGAAAAAAAAAAAAACCAAAACCGTATTTTTCTTCTTCTGCTAAAACACTGTCTTTGATACTATTGCATTAAAACAAAATTGTGAAAAGCAGAAAAAATTGCTAGTGTTTACCTGCAGAATAAGAAAATAAAATCCAGAGTGAGTGACTTATTCTTCTGTATAAAAGAAAAATAAAAGGAAAAAGAAATCTCCTCTTCTGAAAGTGCTAATCCCAGTGGCATTGTAATAACTGAAAAATATCTTCTTCAAGTTCTCTATGCAAATAATCTTTATCTACTTTTGGATAATGACATTTGGGTAGAGAAGGATAGATTTCCTGTGGGAATGCTTTTATGTCACATGTGGTATTCAGTTCCAGAAAATGACAATTGATCTGTAGGGATCAAATCTACTTAAACCATGTTTAATATTACCAGAAATTAGTCCCTCAATAGTCTCTTTTTCAGGTAAAATATCAATAATCAGCTGACTTCTTTTATGTCCACACATAACATGTTACTTTGCAGAGTTTGAATTCAGCATTTTTCACATTTTTGGATTCACATTTTTGTTGGTGTTAATAGACATAAGTCCATAAAATGAATTTTCACCAAGATTAGTACAATCTTTGTGGCCATGGACATTAAGTTTTAGCAGTATTCATGCTACATTAGCAATGGGTCTCTTGTGAGAAAACTGCTGTGCAGAAATTTCACCATTCTTGTGCGATAGCTGTTCACTATGTGTTTGAAAGGAACTATCAGTTATGTTTCTAGTTGAAGTATTTAAGGAATCATCAGCAGAAAATGGCATCTGTCAAAACTTAGGCTCTCTTAAACTTTTAAGATGAAGTTTTGGTGAGAGAAGCACTAATAGCAGACACTAACAGCAATCTGCTGAATAATAAGTTCAATATCGTGCTCTGTTTTTCTAGGAGCACCCTGGCATTCGCTTGTACAGACACTGGAGGAGTTGCACAAGACCTTAGAGGTGCTATAACTTCCTGTGTTTTCTTATGAAAACAGTTCTGCTTAGAACACTTATATGAAAATGCATACAGCCCCATGTTTCAGGCATCTGTTTGTGATGCAGGACACTTGGATTGAAGTCCTTGGGACTTAGAGAAGAGAAGGCCCTGGGAGGACCCTATAGCAACCTTCCAGTACCTGAAAGGTGCCTATAAGAAATCTGGGGAAGAGCTGTTCACCAGGGCATGTAGCGATAGGACAAGAGGTAATGGTTTTAAACTAGAAAAGGGTAGATTTAGGTTGGATATTAGGAAGAAGTTTTTCAATATGAGGGTGGGAGATCACTGGAACAGGTTGCCCAGAGAGGTGGTGAAGGCCCTATCCCTGGAGACATTCAAGGTCAGGCTTGATAGGGCTCTGAGCAACCTGATCTAGTAACAGTGTCCTTGTTCACTGCAGGAGGGTTGGGCTAGATGACCTTTAAAAGTCCCTTCCAACCTAATACATTCTATGATTCTATAGGACCTAAGAGCTGTAGACTGTACACTGTACTGCTCTGTAGTGAGCAGAGTTGGAGATCTAAGAGCATAAAAACTGCTGTATTGTCTCAGGCCTGTGGTCCATCAAACCTGCTTGCCTAGCTCCATCAGCAGCTGCTTAGAAAAGAACACAAGAGCAGCGCATGCCTATACTGATACTTTCTCCTCGAGCACTTACAGCTTCTGGGTGTCTGCCGCCTAAGAAATTATTAATATATTAAGTGTATCCTCATTCTGATGTGCTGTCCTTGTTTGACTTTTCCCTATGAATGTGTCTAATTGCATTTTGAGCTGTTTTATACCTTTGACTTGCATTAGAGATGTGAAACGAGTTTCATAGCTTAATTAGGAGTTGTGCTTTATCAAGTGTCTATTCTGGATTGGACTTTAAGATTTCTCCCCACCACCACCTCACATCTAATTTCAAAGGCATCTTTAGTGTGACTAGAATTTCAAAGTTCAATGCTTTCCATAAACCAGAACTTATGCCCATTTCATTCCTTTGCCGTGATGCACTGGTATAAAGGGCAATACAAAATTGCCCTCTGTGGATGACAACTAAATTAATCATCTGCATGATATTAGCATTATTGACTTGTCCCTCAAATATAACCAGAGTCCATGGTGCAGCCTGGAGACTGGGCACTGCAAAAGCTGGTGCCAAGCTCCCTGCAGGGGCCTGAAGACAGACATGCTCAGAATTTACTGCTTAGCAGGTTTAACTTAAACTACAGTTTTGCTGCTGAGACAGCCAGGAGATAACAGAGCGGACAGTGTCCATACTTTTCACACTGATCTTGGCTATGGTTGCCTTATCAGGCAAGAAGAAGAGATAAGCCAATTGTTTGATCTGGCTTAGCATTCTCAGTTAACACGGTGTCAGCAATGTCTGTTTATTAGCAAAATTCAGTCAGTATTGTAGCTTATAATATTTACATATGAATAGTTACAAAATATTAGTTTACACATTATTTACTGCTGTGAAAAAAAGAGTACTATTGTTATTCCACTTAAGTACTATACAATATTCTCCTTTTATATTTATCTTACATCTGTACAGCTGTGTAGCACGGAAACCAAGTGACTTGATGTAGATTAGCCAAGACTGTAGTAGTGTAGAAAATTGAAGCAAAATATCCTGAATCCAATGAATACTTATATATTATGTATTTTTGAACCAATGTAGCAACATAACTGCATACCTACTTTCTTGCCTAGAATGAAGTTGGGCTTGCACTGAAGTGATCAATTACAGCATGAATACCTAAATTGCATTGGTTATAATACCATTTTACATGGAGGACTTCATTTCTCTGGTCACTTTGCTGATCTTATGACCAAAGTACAAAATCCATCACCCTGACAAGCAGGCATAGCTTTTCTATTTAAGTCACAAACAACATTTTCTAGTGGAGTCAAGCCACTTTTTTTATTCATTGTTTTGAGGACTTGAGGGATTGGACTAGATGATCTTTTGAGGTCCCTTCCAATCCCTAACGTTCTGTGATTCTGTGTGATTCTGTGACTTTTTCTTTAAATACCATTTTTGCAAATTCAATATGGATTTTAAGCTTTTTTTTCGTTTATTCTTAGAACTCAATGGAGAAGACTAAGAAAGGGTCAATTTCACTGTTACAGAGACTGTTTCACTGCATGACAAAAAATGCATACTGAGAAATGACAACAAGGTCATTTGAATGTGAGTAAGCAGAATGTCTCTGCAGCAACAAAGGCAAATTGGATCCTGGGCTGCATCCACAGGGGCATTACTAGCAGAGATAGAGACATGATCATCCCACTCAGTGCCAACCAGGCCACTCCTAGAGTACTGTGCCCAATTATGGTCTCCACAATTCAAGAAAGACATGAACTGATTGGAGAGGGTCCAAAGGGGGGGCCACAAAGTTGATCAAAGTGCTGGAGAACCTGCCTCAAGAAAGAAGACTGAAGGATTTAGGTTTCTTTCTCTCTGGAGAAGTGAAGGGTCAGGGGGACCTCATCACAGTATCCCAGTACTTAAAGGGCAGCTGCAAAAAGGACTGAGGCTCTCTCTTCACAAGGAGCCACATGGAGAAGACAAGAGGGAATGGGTACAAGTTGCACTAGGAGAGGTTTCATCTTGACAAAAGGGGGACACTTTTTACAGTGAGAACAAACAATCACTGGAACAACTTCACCTGGGACATGGTGGAGTCCCCATCATTTGAGGTTTTCAAGACGCAATTGGACAGGGTGCTAGATAATCTCATCTAGGCTTCCTTTCCCATGAAAGGCGACCTTTTGAGGTCCCTTCCAACCTGGGCTGTTCTGTGATTCTATGATTTACATCAGGTCAGACTTACCCTGCACATAGGGCCACAGCAAGCTCCAAGGAGATTAGAAGGACCAGCCCAATGTTTGTCCCATTTCCGCAGCCTCCCTCCAAGAGGACATCTTGCCAGAGATGCACTGGCTCCCACATGTGTAGTTTGCGTTCAGTTGCAGAAGGTCTGCTCTCCTTTGAGACTCTGTGTGCAAAGCTGTTACAGCTGTATAGTGCTGGGCCAAGTATTGATTGTTTCAATTTTCAAGGAAGGGGACAATATTTAGCTCTGAAAGACAAGTGAGAGCTGGTTAATAGAGCTTGTTGGGAAAACAATGTTAGAATAAAGAACTCCCCTTCATTATCCTTGACACATTCGCAAAATGGCATAATTTTCTCAGTAATTTTATTCAACAAAGGGGATTTTGCAAAATGCCTTTTTGTTTTGTCACTTGTAGAAATATTCTGAGGTTTGTTATTTTCTTTTCTTTTCTTTTTTTCTCCCAGAGGAACTGTTCATTTAATTTAATATTTTATAATAAAATCTAAAATGTTCACATCTCAAAATGAAATATCCAGGTTGACCTGATACTAATCCTTTATGAAATACATTTCTGCATAGAAGTTGTGAAGTTACTGGTGCCATAGCTAATGAGGATGAGTGGTCAGTGCTTTGCCAAATGGAATTTCCATCTTCTGCAAGGCTCTATTAATAAACTGTGTCTTTGTGGGGTCTGGAAGCTCATGGGGCTTTTTTCACTTCACACTTGCAAGAATCAGATTTGCTCACATGGATAACAGCAGCTTGGGGACAGATTATTACTATATGGGCTTATTACCAGACTGCCTGACCTGACATAACTTCTACTGAATGGTTTCTCTAGCCAGGTTTTGTTACGCGTCTTCCAGAAGTTACCTTTTGCTGCTGCTGCTTTTGTTCCAAATTCACCTAGCATGGACATTCATTACTGCTCTGCTCTCTCACAAGGTTTTTAATAGCACAGCATAGTATGGTGATGTTTAGAATTGCACCCATCCCTTTTTTACAATTACCACATCTTTCATCATCCCATCACAATCCACTTTTCTCATTCATCTGGTCTACCTTGTCTCATAGCTGATACTGTCTTTGAGGCAACTGTCATTCTCTATGTGTATCTGAATGGCACCTACCACAGGGACTGCTGAGAAATGGTGTTACATAATTGTATAATAATTGTAATTAAAATCAGATAATTGTCAGATACCTATTACTAATCATTAAAATGTCATTAAAATTAAAACAGCTTTGTCTTTCTGCTTCCCTGTGGTGTTCTTATCTTCCTTCTTCTTGCTTTTCTTTATGCTTTTTTAATCCACTTTTCTTTCTAAACAGATATCTTTACATAACAGGCTCCCTCAGTGAAACTCCCCTCTGCATTTACCTGGTACAACCGCTGGGTAGCACCCTAGCTCCACAAATAGTCCTGAGATTTAGGTGACTGGCTGAATGATGTCCATCTTCACAGTGCCACAGAAAAAAATACTGTACTGAAGTTAAATTTGAATGCACTCTGATTTGTTATGCTTTCCCTCGTTTCCCAGGCTCTGCAGCATCCTGTGTCAGGCCTTCAGCAGGCAAACACACTGTTAGCAAGGCCATCACTTCATTTAAGGAACGTCTGACTCCAAGCAAGCTGCAGCAGATTTTCATAGGTCCTCCCTATGTAGAAGGCCGATAATGCCCCATATGCTGCCTCCATAGCCTTGAAGTTCCTTTCTGCCCCAACTCAGTCAGTCTGTCCTAGTCCAAAAAGCCCCTTCAGACAGATGGATAACTTCTACTTCCTCGGTTCCCTGGCAGCGAAATGAAAATTAAACGCTTGGGAGGCAGTGCAAGTCTCATTGCGCTCTTTCCCGGTCTTCGCAGAAGAAACACTACTCTCTGCACGCTCTGTGATTTTGCTTTTTGACCACAAGATGTCTCCTGCAAACCACGAAAATAGCGAAAGGCTGACAGGCTGGGGAGGAGGACACACGTCCAATCCGCATGCCTGGCACTTAGGCTCAGTTTGTTTTACACCCGCCTAGCTTGAAAATCGGCTCAGATTCATCCCACTTGTTCCAGCAATTCCAACAAGAAGTCTGGAGCATGGAAAGGATTTTAAAATTTTATTTTAACCCTCGTACTAGTTTCCTATAAAAGTTTGCAAATGTTATGAAAATTTCAGCCCCCATGCGGTAGTGGTAAAAAGAAAGCTTTTCACACCAAGGAGCTGCCAGGAAGCCCCCGGAGAGGAGCTTCCCAACGTATGGCCCGTCTCCCACCCAAGCGAGTAGCTGCTCAGAGATTAATGGTCAGCTTTGAAAAAAGAAGAAAAAAATCTGCCTAACTTCTCCTTGGAGGGACAGACTACCTGAAACAACCTGTAAGCATTCACAATGACAGTTTATAAATACCCTATGTGTGATAGGAGATCAAAAGACTGACAGACATGAAAGAGGACTGTGAGACACTGGCACAGGTTGCCCAAGGAAGTTGTGGATGCCCCCTCCCTGGCAGTGTTCAAGGCCAGGTTGGATGGGGCTTTGAGCAACCTGGTCTAGTGGAAGGTGTTCCTGTCCATGGCAGGGAGTTGCACTGGGTGATCTTTAAGGTCCCTTCCAACCTAAACCATTCTATGACTATGATTCTATGACTGCTGTGAAGTAAGACATGCACAGGAACACAAACTTCCTTGAACTGCAGCATTTCCAGGATAGAAGCTTCAAGAATAGGCACAAATTAATTTGTGTGAACATAGCAAGTACTGGGCTTTTCTTTCAGTAGTTATTTTCAAGCTTGTCCAATACTGGTTATTGTCTCAGTCCACAGTGGAACAGCTGTGTGTGTAGCCTGCATTCATCTTTTCCTTTCGTGTTCGATGAGGCCCTCAGCATGTAGTCAATGTTTTAGTTAATGCATTTCTTCATTCATACTCTAATGCCACATTAAAGAGCAGAATTGCCCTTGGACTGCTCTGTTTCTAGTGTAGGTTCTCCTTTTAGGAATGTAATTGGCTGTAACTTGTAGTGTAACTGGGCTGTCCACTTTGAAGATAGAGCTAGTCAGGATGCTTGAGAATATTTGTTTCTAAAACTTTCCATTAAAAAAGAATGAGGGGAAAAAAACCTCAAACCTCTATTTAGAAATTCAGCACATTTTAATGAGAAAAGAAATGCATCTTATTTATTGGTATTTTTTCAGCCTGAAGTTTGGGGGATTTTTTTAAAGAAAGTGGGAAATCTTTAGAGATCTTCTGAAAAAAAAAAAAACCAAAACATTAATTTTGTCCTCATCAATTATCTTTTGCTGGCAGAAACTCGTATTGAAATGAGTTCTTAAAATTGAAAGTGTCAGTTATATTAAACGATACACTTTTTTAAGTGTGTCATTCAATTGATAGTCATAATTTATAGTTGCAGCTTGTAAAGCACAAAGGCATGCAAAAAAAATTAAGTCATATTAATTGCATAATTCAGATTGATAGGAGAACTCCTGTGACTTAAGCAAATCACACAGTGGGAGAAAAAGGGAAGATCCTGCTCTGGGGCTTACCGATGGTGTACCAGATCAAGAGACCTACACAGATTTCTGCATCAGGCTTCCCACCTGAAATCAGTGTCTTGACGGTTGTCGTTGTTCTTCCTCAGGTAGCAAGCTCTATGGGGGAGGAGACTTAAGGAACAAGCAGCAACGCGTTGGGGATGACAGCCTACAGCGTTAACTCCCAAAGACTGTACTTGAAACTAGAGCCATCACAGACAGGGAGGAGGCTAGGTTGTTCCCCTGCTTCACAAGCCCTGTACTCTACTATGAGAGCACCCAGCCCAGCAATAGGCTGCTTCTTACTCCAGATCAAAAAGTGTCAGAGTGGCCTCTCTCCCATGCATTCCTCTGCTATTTAGCTCTAAAGAACAAGCACATATGATACCCATAATGGTGTATTTGAAGGCAAAAGTGCCTGTTGCAGTGAGGAGAGGGGTGTAATTTCACTTTGGTACTTTCCAAGTTACATTCCTTTTTATTAAAAGGTATGTTCTCCTCAACAGCATTTTCTCTCATGAATAGCTCCACTGAGGTTGGTGAGACTGCTTTGTGGACTGTAGGATTCAATTCTTGCTGAATAGAAGTAGTTACCCAAAAAAAGGCAAGCAAAAAAGCCTACTGGCTTTGGAATACAGGTTGTATAAGAAATAAAAATGATACCAGGGGATGTTCTGGGGTCTAATACATAAACTGATTTATGGTCTTCATGTGAAATTGAATACATACCTCCAAAGTGTACTATTAAATATTATAGTATGAAAGAATTGTTCTAAGCACTTTTGTGAATTTCTGTTCTTGAAATACTGATTCAACAGTTTAGAAGGGCCACTAGGATTTTCTATAAATACCAAACCAAGTTAGCCATGACATTTATTGTATAAGTGCATAGGCTACTGCATTCATCTGTGCAATGTTCATTATGCAATTTATTATTTATGTATGATACTTTTAATCCATCATGAAACATTAGTAAAAGAAAATGTAACTCAGAACACTTAGAAGGATGGGTAAATGTGTTTTAATTTCAAATTAACTGTGGAAAATGTATAAATAAATTGGTAATTACTACTGCCAGAGTTCTGTGATGGTAACTACAGGACTTAATGAGAATTTAATAGAGTGGTAGCCAATGTCTTCACTAAATTGGTAGACAAGCCTTGAACTGAAGTATTCTCATTTTCTGAAACCTTCTCATAATGATGCCTCAATTCCTCAGTTTTCTATTTCTATTTCTAACTATGTGTATATATATATGTGTGTGTGTATGTACATTTCCATATATATGTGTATGCCTATGTGTGTGCAGGATCCTGAGAATGCTGATTAATGTTTGAGTTGCACAAACACTTTTATACAGGCATAAGTGTGTTTTTCCTACTGGTCTTAGCCAGCATACCTGGAATCTGACTAAAACCTTCAAACTCATTAGTATTTTTTATTAGAGGAATCACAGAATCACAGAATCACAGAA
>NW_010175131.1:0-2425 GCF_000695765.1 Mesitornis unicolor
ATATATATATATATATACTGGAATATACATATATATATTAGAATATACATATATATGCTGGAATATACATATATATATATATAAAATACTGGAAAAAAGGATGCTGCTCTTATATGTGTGTATACACACACACACACACACACACACATATACATACATATATATACATATAAAAGCAGCATCCACCATCCTGGAAGCACAAGCTCCTGGCTCCTACATTTACTGCACCCTCTGTGTAACACTGCAGTAACGAGAACAGCCAAACCGAAGTGCCTGCCCCGTGAAGGCAGCAGTAGCAACAGGACAGTATAAATCAGGAGCGGTGGATGGTTTTCCAGGCACACTTGGCAAATCCTATCGTTTTTCTAGCGCTCTTTTGCAGGCGTTCTGTAGAAACACAATTATCTCGGTCAGTCAAGGACCTTCTGCTCCCTTCACATACCTAAGGAAGGGTAAATACAGAGGAAACAGGCTGACGTTATCTTACATCTGAAAAACGGTTCCACGAGTGAAAACCAGGTAATTAAATGACTTCACTAATCTCTTTCTAAATAGCAGAATTTTAACCTGCAAATTGGGAAGAAAAAACAGAACAAAACCAACCAACCTCAGTATTTTGAGGCCCAGATTTTGCTGTCAACGACTGCACTAAAAATCCTGGGAAATTCTCTGTGCGTCCCTGGGACCGTTCCCCAGCTTCAGGGGCGCAAAGAGGGACAGGATGGGCTCTGGGCAGGGGGCAGGCGCACAGGACCATCTCCCCATGGAAATACACTTCTTTTTCTCCTGAAAAGTAACTGGTTTTGGTTAAAAGCTTGTCCTGGCTCTTATCACAACGCCGATAAGTCATCTGGGGGTAATATTTTTATTGCAAACCCTTTTTTCTGTATGTACTTACAAACAGTCCCCAAATCTCCGCACAGGATGACAAAGCCTTTCCCCCTGGTTTTCTGAGTTCCTGTTATGGACAAAAAATGTGTCCTGCTAGCAAGGTGAGATTAAATAAAGTCACACCCAGCAGCGTTGAGAGATGGGACTCATTAAGAGAAATCAGCAATGCTTAATCACTCTGAGAAGGGACGAGGCGTTTCCTTTTTGGGAACTATGTACCCACTGAAGACGCAGCGCGCGGGGCTTTGCGCACAGGAAAAGCTTAAAATTTCATTTTCTGAATATATCCCACTGGGAAAACGAGAAAAATACCCATTCACAGGCTTGGAACTCGCATCCACAGCAGCTACACCAGAATTAACACAGCGCACAAACACCGTGTACCCCCGCGGTCCGTGTTTGCCAGCGGGTGCTGCTCCTGCCGTGCTGCTCAGTGTCTGCAGGGACCAAGGCAAAGACCCCGGTGGTGCAATCCTGGAATTTTATTTTGAGTTCCTGAGCACTCAAATGCAGGGGTTGGTATCCAAAAAGCACCTTGGCTGCTTGAAAATGATGAATTCACTGGTTTGATGAAGCACATCCCAGCTCAGACACACATTCTTATGGACTATTTGTTCTTCTTTTCCATCTATACCTGTGTTTTCGTGCCAACCAAATACACTCATAGACATCCTTGTATCCCAAGTTTCACTATCCAAAATAGTAATTATCAGTCTCAAACAAAAGCAGAAGCCACCGACAGCACAGTGCTTGCAGGAGAGAAAGGAGGGAGATTTGGGGTTGTGTCGCAGCGTGTGGGATGAACAGGGAACCCCACAACTAACGTCAGATTGTCTGCTCTGTAGATACTACTACAAAAATCCACAAGGATTTTACCGTGCCCTAAATGCAGCCACCATTCAAACACATCCATGGGCTGTCATAGTCAATAGGAAATAGGAAATATCCTCACTTGGGCTTTACGCCTCCCCCAAAGTCCCCATTGCCTCTGGTTGTCCACCACCATCATCTGCTGCTTTTACACTGGGCTTTTCAGTCCCGCCAGCTGGCCTGGCCTAAGACTCTTCAGTCTTTTGGGAAAGAAATCATTTTTGCTTTGCTCCTGTTTCATTAAATTCTGCACCTTTATATTTACTTCCACCTGAAGAAGTGTTTGCTTTGCTACCCACCCCTTTTCATGTGACTTTTAGTGAATTAGTTTATTAAAAAGGTGTAAAAAAGTGGTCAATACAGAGGAAAAAATGGAGCCAAGGAGATGCCTGTGTGTGACAAACAGCAGGGGCAGGGACAGAGGGACACGCAGTGGACTGGGCTTAGGGTAAATCGTGATTGTGCCTTCAGGATTATGACAAATTTGGTATATATGTGTGTGTCTATATGTATATATATATATATAGTGTATATATATATATGTAGGCCTTAATCTGAGCATCTATAAGAACTTGGGAAAAGTCAAGAACCTGCAAGCTAACATTTTAAAAAGAAGAAATGTGAATTCATGTTAAAAACCCCTGTATCTACTTCATTTCTTTCC
>NW_010175131.1:2441-11015 GCF_000695765.1 Mesitornis unicolor
TTTTTTTTAAAGAAACCCAGATTTAAAATATTTGGGTTATTTTCCCTCCCTTCTTTTAATATTTGTGCTTTTCTACTGCAGAAATTCCCCATAACACCTTCACTGCCCCTTTGCAAAGGCAAAAATTCACCTGTGTGCAAGGGGGGAAGGAGCCAAGCACCAGGAGAGGGAAAACCAACGGCCCCGGGACATCGACCCCACCATTCCCTAACTCCCATTAACACGGCATTGACACTGCATTAAATGCTGCCGTTCTCATCTCAGGTACCTGAACCGTACCCGATTTGAGGGTTGTGAAACTCCCAGCTTGGGTTGCTCCTCTTGAACCCAATTCTGGGGTTTAAGTTTCAAAGAACTTCACAAACATTAGCTGATATTATCACAAACATCCGTTGACATTATCAAAATCCTATTAAGGACTATTAAGCCAGTTTTGATGGCAATGAAGCACCCACCGCAGGTTTCCATTGGTCTCTCTGTATTTAACACAACCTATGTTTCACACCATCTTCCCCATCACTAAAGGGGTCAAGGACTGGAGGATCCCACGCATCCAAGCGTTTCAGGTCATTTGATGAAGGGATGGACCCCTCCATCGCTCCCATTTGGCGCTGCCACCACTCGCTGTCCTCCGCCAGCCCACCCCAATTAAAGGACCCCCCCCTAATTGCCGTTACCTGGTCGTTCACGTGACACACGGCCAGGTTCTGCTCGGCGCAGGAGCAGGCCACGCGGATGTACTTCAGCCAGGTCCCGGCGCCGCTCGCGCCGGCGTCCACGCAGAATTTGTCATGTCCCAGGTCATCGGCGATCTGCGGGAGAACAGGGGAAATGCAGGGGTCAGCTCCGCGCCACTGAGAGCTGTGGGGACAAGGACGGAGGGAGGGGGATTTGCCACGCAGGGTCACAAACAAGAAACAGAAAGGAGAAAGTAGGTCTATATAATTAATTAAGAGGCATATGGTGGCTAAAATCAGCTTGTGGGCTTAACCTGAGGGCACAGATCAGAGTTGCCCATGAGGAACGGGCTCTGGGTCACGCCAATTTATGGAGATAAGCGCACGGGTCCCATATCCACACCAGCTTCAGCAACCAAAGCAGTTGACTGCTCCAAACTCTATTGATTTTAATGACAAGGGCCTTGAACTGCTCCATCTTCACATCATCTATTCCATCCTTTCAGGTGGGATCACTTTTTAATAAAAAAATTACATTCCTTTTTTTTGAGCTAACTTTAACAGCGCTGGGAAATTGTATTTTTGAAAATGCTGTAACAAATGCCTTCATTTCTGTAACTTTGACACTGGAAATTCACTGGCACGAGTGGGTCTGCGTGGTTGAAGGGGAGATAAAATAAAATAAAAACCCCTCCAAAAGCCCACGTGTGATAAAGGAGGGTTAAATAAAGGGTTGTGGAGTATAGGAAACTGATGTTTTAGGAGAAGAGACCAGCACTTTTTCTTTCTTAAGCCAGAGAAGTAAGTTTATGATACAGGAACAGAAGAGGCACTCGGCGTGCCGTACCTTTTGTGATGATCCATGTCACAATTCACCCCAAAAAAGCAGATTTTAAAAATGACCCAGGACACCACCAAACCGAGGAAAAGCCCTCTGAGCCCCAGCATGGCCAGGCTGTATTTGACTCTAAGTGGGCCTCCTTACCCAGAAACTCCTTTTTCCTTAGACTGACATTTCCCTCTGCCCCTCCAGCCCCTGTGTCACTGCAAATCACTTCAGTCATCAAAAGCTCTTAATGTGCTTTTACCAGCAATTAATTCCCTCAGAACCTCACGGGATATGAGAAGACTCCCATCCCTTTCACCACTGAGAAAAAAGGGAAAAATTAAAGCACAGCAATGACAGCAGCAAGACAAGTGTAGGGTCAGTCCTGAACCAGGACCATGCCAGCACTGCTGTGCTGGGCAGCCCTAACTTTTGGGACTTTTTTTCCCAAAAAACCTTTTTTATTGGGATTTTTTCCTCCAAATCCAGGTTCCTTGCCCACCAACCCCAGTATCTTTACCCTGCCTTGCCCCAGTGCATCCTCCCAAGCCTGCAAATCTCTGCCATCCCCATGGCTGTTCCCATCTCCTGTACCTAGCACCAGGCCTCCTCAATGCCACCATTCCCTTTCAAAAGGGACAAAGAGGGGGAACAGAGCAATTTCCTTAGGTAAAAAAAAGCCAATTTCAGGTAGTTTAGACAAAAAAAAAGCATCTTTAATGTGGGCTGGAAAACTCCACTGCGTTCACTGAAGCTACACCACCAGTAACTTCTGTTTTACCTCAGGGAGCCTCTAGGCCCATGGAGGCTGAGTAGAGCATTGGCTGTTGCTGGGCCTTTCTGACCCCAAATTAGCTAACCAAGGGGGACAGGAGGGGACACACCTCAAGTGATAACATGGAAATTGTTTGGAAACCCAACCTGGGATGGATGTCAACGTTCAGCCACTGAGCACTTGGGTACGCAGCATGTGGGTGTTACTGGTTTGAGTAGGCCGCAGCTCAGTAACTTCCCAGTTACGCAGCAACAAACAGTGGCATTCAGTCACCCTGGGATCACTACACTCCAGGACCGCACAAATTGGTGATTTTCCTTCACAGACGGCTCTGGGAAAAGCCCAAATTCAGCCCAAATTCACCAAGTGCTTTGCAGGGCCCTGCTGGAGGCTCAGCCGCTCTGTCCCAGCGCGAGGCCTGGGCCAGAAATCACCCAAAAACACGGTGGTTTTATCTGCACGGGGCTTGGAAACCCAGCCAGAGGTGTGAAATCTCACAGATCAGAGCGAGAGAAATAAGGGGGTGTGTGAAACCCCGAGAACTTCGGGCCCTGTTTCTCACACACACTCGTGCTGTAAATAGGAAAGGCATCACCAACCACGGCCCCGCTGTGTCCCCAGATGGTGTTCTGCATTACTATCGAATGTATATCCCATATTAATAATGTTTTATACGCATATCCTGTATTAACATCAGCATTTTTCTCCTGTGTGCCCACAAATGAAAGGCAAACAAAGGGAAGTACAGGTTAAACTCCTCGTTATTTAGTCCCTGGCAATTAGGTATTCATTAAATTTACCGAAGGTACAAAGCCAAAAGCGAGGCACTAGGCTGAACACAGGCTGGTCTTATAAATCCTGTCTTTAAATGATAATTGTTCTGAAAAATATCAGTATTTGCAAGCACACAGCACGCGCCTTTTCCCTATGGCTGAAGTAGGACATACAGGTGATACCTCCATGGTTGGCAAGTACCTTACATGTGAATTTACCAGGATGCCTCTGTATTTGTCTAACAGGGTGCCAAGCTACGTGGAAAGATGATTTTGCTCAGATTGAACAAGTTCCAGCACAGGAATCAGCTGAGCACACAGGTGCTGCGCGGAGCGGGGCTGTTCTCGGCTCGTTGTGGTTGACACCTCTAATTAAAGACCCAGTTCACACACTCACGCTCTTTTCTGATGCTCTGTATGAAAGTTACGCTGCTATTTTTAAAAAAAAAGGGTGAGAAATCCAGTATTAATCACCAAGTGCTATCTGCAGTAGATGTTTTTTCCCGTATCAAGCGTGGACATGCAGAATTATACCCCGAGTCCCTTTCCCCCACCTTAAGATCTCCGGAAAAAACGAACCGAAACCTCTGACCACATCTTCTTCCAGTTCAGACCAGAAGGAAATCAGAAATTTCCTCTGCCGAAATTCTTCAAACCTGCTGTTTGCAAGGCATTGTCAGCAACAAGGAAGGTTTTCTGTTTGAAGGCTTGCACATAAACCATCCATTTTTGTATGGTTTTTGGAAGAGGCACCACGAGATAAGTGATGGTCTGAAGATGACCAAGCGGGGGAAGAAAAAGGAGGCAAACAGTATTATTTATGGGTAAATTCAAGGTTGTAAATGGAAGCACAGAGGGATTCAGGATGCAGGCAGGACCAAGGCCACCAGATATGGGATACACTCATTAAAAGCGTCATATCTGGGTCCACTACAGCAACGGGTTGTCCACAGTTAAAACCAGAGCTAAGTTCATCTCCATGAAGGACTGATCAGTATCTTCAATCATAAACCCATTCATCCATAGGTATCCCTGTCATTCTGAAAGGGTGAAGGTTGGCATCAGATATCTAGCACCAACAGCAAAAAAAGATGCCACAGGGGAAATAAAAACCCCAAAACCCTCTGTTTCAGGGCAAGGCACTGCACCTTTTTGCTCACCCAGCCCAGAGCTGCAGCATCACCGCCCCACAGACCCATGTGTGGGGCAGGAGCACATGTCAGCTGCTGTACCTCTCCCCCCAGTTAAACTGGAGGTGGATTGGGATGGACATTGGGGCTGCTGGAAAAGGGAGCTTTCCTCTGCATCGCAGCCACGGCTGCCCTTGTAAATTAATCATTGCGGGAGCACTTCCTCATCTCCCCCTGATCACCTTTTATCCCACTCACCCAAGGCCTTGTCGTGGATTTCTCATTGCTTTTTATTTTTATTCACTGAACAAGTCAAAACCAAATTAACCCTTTTTCCCTCTGCTGCAAGTTCAGTTCATATCGTACTTTATATTTATTAACCCCTTTATTAATCCCTTCACTTTTGCTTCCAAACCCAGCCGTTCATCCACGTATTCCCAACCCACTCCCCTTCCCTGCTGCTTTCGAGCCACGATTATGGCTCACCAAGACATTTGTTTCCTCATTCCTAATTGCTCATCCCCTTCAGTTCGGTGCTAATTTGGGGTAGGGGTTCGACCTGGCCCATCGCAGAGACACGGATTTGGGACGCAGACCCAGTCTCTTTATCCAGCCAAGAGGAAATGGTTGTCACGGCCCAGGCCTCGCCCTGCAGCTTCATCTGCACTCGGGATCTGCATCCAAAAGGGCTCATTGATCTCGCTCCACCGTCAGAAACGCCGAGTTACGAAGCAGAAGCGATGGAAAAAATCCCCCCGCCGAAGGTTGACGGGGTTTTTTTTATGCACATCATTTGAGGTTTCCTGCCCCCCTCGCTCGCGATGGCCCAGGTTTGCCAGCAGATGCCCGCGCATCTGTCGTCAGTTCTCTTAATGGGCTCCCAGCAGCCACGGCTTTGCCATCAGCGCCCGGCGTCCCCCCGCTATAACATCCCAAGTGTCCCAAACCTTCTCATCCCGCGGTCGCAGGATCTGCCTCTGACAGCTTGGCCCATGGCCGCGTTTTATTTGGCAGGACTTCGAGGGAGATTTCTTCTTTTTTTTTTTTTTCCCCTTTTATTTTTTTTCCCTTTTCCCCCCCCTCGTTTTTGGTTGGTTTTTTTTTGCTTTAATGACCCACGAGCTGATTTAGAGCAATAAACTGTTGCCATGAAGTTCTGTTGTGTTTCTTTTAAATAAAGGGGAGGGAGGGCCCGCTGCAATTTATGACTTTCAGAAGTAACTGAAACAGAAAGCCCATTCTTGCCGCAAAAACGACGAGAAAAAGCCTCCGTCCAGAGAAACACCTCTGTCAATGTGCAGACGTGAGGCCGAGATGAACTCATAAATCCAGCACTCGGCCCGCAATTAAGCGGGCTTCCTGGTGATGTGACAGGGAGTTAATGAGAGCCGTGCAGACACAGCCCGGCCCCGGCGCTGAGCCGATGGGGAGCGAGGTGCAAACCCATACCCTGCTCTGCCCCCCGGCTCCGGGCCATGGGAAAAGCCTTAAGTGTTTCCAGCAAAAATGACTTTTCCACGTGCAAATTTCTTAAGGTCCGGCTGCCCAACCCCAAAAAAAGCCAAATGATAAGGAGAAAAAAGGCAATTCCCTGAAAACCTCTGCCGTGAGAGGCTTTTCGGCTCCGTGGCGTCCTCGGCATCCACGCTCGCTCCTGTTCCTGTATCCAAGCACTGCGAAAGCTCCGAGGAGAAGAGATCCTTATGGATCTCCTCCTCTCCAGTGTGGTTCTCCCCATGGACAAGGGGCAGCGGATGGCACAGGCACAGGCACAGGCAGATCCTGGGTGTCCTGTACAGCAGAGCCTGATTTTTGAAGGAATAAATGGGTTTGCACCTGGAGAGTTTCCCCCGGTGTCGGTGTTTCTGGGTCTGCTGCGGAGGTACCGAATTACCTGGTTTTGTGAAGGAAAAATAGCAGTGAGCTGCAGGGAAGGCTGTTACAAATGCGTGTCTCTGCCACCAAAAAATAACCTCATTCTTTTTCCCCACTGCATCTAAAGAACAGGAGAAATCACGTGAAAAAAGGCTGATTTCCACCAAAACGCCCTGTTCCGTGTCCAGAGCCTGGATTTCTCGAGCGCATTTGGGTCCAAGGGAGCCTTTTGAAGCCAGCCCTGACTGCGGACACGGAGCCTCGCAGGAGAAGCCGACAGCAGCAATGGTTGTATAGCTATAGAGCAATTAATTACATAGATAATCACTCACAGAGCTCGTTAAATGTGATCTCCGTGAGCGCATCCCCTGCTCTGCAAAGCAGCTTGAAGCAACAGCACCGGTGTTTTGGGTACGGGTTACACGGAGAGCAAGCTCTGAGCAATGGGGACAGGCGGAGAACTCTCTGCCCTCCTCATAGTCTATATATTGCTATTTCCTTGTATTCTATATGTTGTTTTAGCTCCTTATTTTCTATATGTTGCTGTATTTCCTTATACTCTATACATTGCTGTATCCTTATACTCTCTATATTGCTATATTTCCTTATATTCTATACATTGCTATATCCTTATAAGCTATATATTGCTATATCCTTATATTCTATATATTGCTATTTCCTTATATTCTAGATATTGTTATATGTCCTTATTTTCTATATGTTGCTGTATTTCCTTATATTCTATGCATTGCTATATCCTTATAGTCTCTATATTGCTATATTTCCTTATATTCTATACATTGCTATATCCTTATAAGCTATATATTGCTATATCCTTATATTCTATATATTGCTATTTCCTTATATTCTAGATATTGTTATATGTCCTTATTTTCTATATGTTGCTGTATTTCCTTATATTCTATACATTGCTATATCCTTATATGCTATATATTGCTATACCCTTATAGTCTATATATTGCTGTATTTCCTTATATTCTAGATATTGCTATGCCCTTATTTTCTATATGTTGCTATATTTCCTTATACTCTATACATTGCTAATCCTTACACTCTCTATATTGCTGCATTTGCTTCTATTCTACATTTGCCACCCCCTCGCACTTCTCTGCCGCCCTCCTCCTCCACCAGCAAACCCTGCCTGGCCACGGCGAACCCCCAGGCCGAAAAGCTTGGGGTAGAACACGTCCAAGCAGAGGACGACGCTCGGGACGATGGCGGGCGCTGATCTCAACAGAAGCTCGGCGTTCACCGGCAGCGTAACTCATACCGCGCCGGTTTCCATTCAACAGCAACCCGTGAAAAATGGTGCTTGAACCACATCACGGGGCTGCCTGGGCCATCGTACACACAGCTCAGGAGAGGGATTTGCAGTGCTCTGCAATGTGCACACAGGAGAACTTGGAAGTTTTCCTTCCCACAAAGAGCTTGAGACACAACTCCGAATTCTGCTTTATTTTCCTTCATTTTCACAACAGCGACTGGTCAAGTTCTGAAATCTGAATAAATAAAATAAATGGGAGCTGTGATGAAGGAGAGACAGGGGGTGCTTGCAGGCAGAGGAGGATTTGGGATGCAATCGGGATGAAATTCCCATTTCCGGGAACCCATCGCTTTTCTTCATTGCCTGCCCCATATTCGTGGTCCCTCTGGGTCGTGCAGCACCGAGGAGGTGCCAAAGACCCAGGTCTTTTGTTATAAATATTCACTTACGTGGTGCTGAGGACTGAAAATGAGCGATGCCCTGCACAAGTTACGGTGAGTTAAAGCAAAAAATGCAACCCCCTGGGGTACAGGGCAACGTATGCCGTACAAAACACCTAATATTTGCAAATTAGGGGCCTGAAATCACACAGTTCATGAGATGATAGAGGTGCTGACGGGCTCTTCTCGCTTCCCTCTTGGTTTCCAAGCCCGCTGTCTGTAACTGAGTCACCTTGGGGTTCCCCGTGCCCCGCAATTAAGGAACCCAAGCTCCTGCGCTAATCGCTCGCTTCCAGGACCCCACATTGAAAGTGCATCGTGCCATGATGAAACCAAAGAAACGGGCTCCTCCTCCTCATTCGTACCCCAAAGGCGCTGCAGCTCTAACCAAAACCCCCAGATTTAAGTCCCGATCGGTGTCTCTGGGTGTTTCGCTGGAGCAGGGTGTGTGGAGCTGGCTGCTGCTTGCTTTGAATCACCTCTGAGTGCTGCAGCTTGATCTGAACACCGTTTTGGGACTGGGGCTGCGGAGCACCACTGACTCGTAACCCTCTTCGGGGTGATTTATTGAACGCACCCAGTGCCAAACCCATTTTAGGCCCTGGCCAAAAACAGGCAGCAGAGACCACAAGTGCCCATTCATAGCGAAAACATCCACTGCAAACACCACAGGAGGAGCCAGCACGAGGGGATCCACCCAAAATAACGCTGACCCACGGGCTCTTCCTCAGGGAGAACTGGGCTGCACCCGGGCAGTCCCCTCCTGCTAGAAGGCAGAGAAGCCCTCCAAAGA
>NW_010175132.1:0-1011 GCF_000695765.1 Mesitornis unicolor
AATTTGACCACACACCTTTTGTGAAAAACATCATTTCCATGCATTTTGCAGTGCAAATCGTACTCCTGGACTTAAGGCTTCCTGTTCTTAAGACTTGTGACAGCTCAGTTTCTATGAAGATCAAAGTGTTACTGAAAACCATGAGACTCTGTAAGTCTTTGATCAACTTTTACACTTTCACAAGGAAATGGCAAGTTAGGCAACTGGAGCCATGCATGCGATGTGAAGGTGATCCTTCCCTCTGCTCAGCACTGGTAAGGCCACTGTTGGAGAACTGTGCCCAGTTCTGGGCTCCCCACTAGAGAGAGAGCTGGAGCTGCTGGAGGAAGTGCAGGCAAGGGCTGCATTAAGATGATGAAGGGACTGGAGCATCTTCTAGAGGAGGAAAGGTGGAGAGAGCTCAGACTGCTCAGCCTGGAGAAGAGAAGGCTCTGGGTAGGTCTCCTCAAGGTGCACAGGTATCTGAAGGGAGGGTGTGAAGACAGTGGAGCCAGGTTGTATCCAGTGGTGCCCAGTGACAGGATCAGGGCAATGGGCGCAGATGGAAACATGGGAGGGAGATTACTTCTCAACATCAGGAAAGACTTGTTTGCTGTGAGGCAGACTGAGCACTGGCATAGGTTGCCCAGATAGCTGCTGGAGTCTCCATTCTTGGAGGTGCTCAAAGCTGTCTAGTTGTGGTCCTGGGCAACATGCTCTATGTGAGCCTGCTTGAGCATGAATGTTTGACAATGTGACCTTCAGAGGTCCCTTCCAGCCTCAATCACTGTCATCTCTGGCGCTTTCCCTCCAGCAATGAGGAGTGCATTCTTCTCCCCTGATGACCCACATGGAGTTGAGCTGGGGTGCCCTGTTGGCACTGAGGAGGCCACCAGAGCTCTCCCTCTGCATCACAGGGCTGGTCATTGATGGGCCTTTGTGCTGGGAACACCAGCGTCTCATCACAGGGCCCGAGAAGCCTGACCTTAAAACTGCACCTGACGTGGCAGGTTTTCAGCAGCCCCAGCCCCT
>NW_010175132.1:1078-2156 GCF_000695765.1 Mesitornis unicolor
GGAGGAGAGCAGCAGGTCGGGGCGCTGAGCAAAGGCAGCCCCTTCCAGCGCTCCTCTTCCCTCTACCTGCCTGCACGGTGTTGGGGGTCCACAGGCACCTGTCGGGGCAGTGGACACGAGGAGGATGCCAGGGATGTTGGTGAAGGGTGAAGACTCCTGTCAAGTTCCTGTGTCTCCCCTGACAGCCTTCTGCAGATACCCTATGCTACTCTGGTGGTGTCTGGGGGAGAGCATGGGGGCTTGAGGGTCTTGGGTGTAGCAGCTCTTCCCCCAGCAGTTCATCAGAGCTTGCCCCAGGCATCTCACCCGACTCAGCTTGAGCACAGGGGAGGTGCAGAGGAGATCAGGGCTTCCCCTCCTGTTCCACATCCCTCCCTCTCTGACTGCAGCTCACCTCCAAGGCGGCACAGAGATGGGGCACAGCTCAGCCAAGCCCCACATCTTTCTGCCCTGCCCAGCTTCTGCCAGGCCTCAGCTGGAGTCTTTCCCACTCAGAGCCACACACACCCTCCCTGCCCAGCATCCTTTACCCATCCCTTTCTTCTCCTGGTGCCTGGGCAGGAGGTTTCCCCTGCACTCTTGTATCCAGTGTGGGCAAGCTGCCTGGGGGAGGTGGCACAGAAGGCAGGGGTGCAGGGACACCCGTGGTTCAGGGCAGCTCTTGAGACTGGCCCACAGCGCGGTGGCTGCTGTTTGCCAGCCCACGAGAGCCTTTGGGTGGCCCTTGCCTCCCCTCTCCCAGAGCCTTCTGAGGCTTGCTTGACTTTTCAACTCATAGCACCAGACAAACTCCAGCACTTTACATGTCTCTCAGTAGGACACAGCATCAGGTGTTCAGGAAGCAATGGGGAGAGTGGCTCTGTTGTGAGGGATGGCAGCACGAGCCATCTGCCACAGACAGGGCTGGCAGGGGCAGCAGCAGACTCCCAGTGCCCCATCTGCCTGAGAGACATCAAAAAAGCAATCTATGTGGCCTTCTGCATGCACCACTTCTGCTTTGCCTGCATCCAGTGGTGGACCAGGGCAGGAGAGATCACTGCCCAGTCTGCAAGCACCATTTGGAGTGGCTGGGGGGGGT
>NW_010175132.1:2371-2708 GCF_000695765.1 Mesitornis unicolor
GCAGTCAGTTTTAGATTCTGAGTGATAGCCAGTTCAGCACTGTTAGTCCAGTGCAGTCGCAAGTTCACCAATAGTGCACTGCACCTTCAGCGTAATTGAGACACACGGACTTTCACTGCCTAACTTAGAAAGTTAGTGCTCGATGAATATTTGATGACCAGCTTAACAAAAATGCAGTTTATTGAAGCAACAGAATACAGGTTCTTTTGGTGATAAATATACTGTCTGCAAAGCATGTGCATGTGTTAGGAGATAAATGCGGGCAGTGAAAAGTGACTCTATCTAGAGATTTAAGTGACTCCATAGAGATTTCAGTAACTCTCTAGAGAGATTTCTA
>NW_010175133.1:0-25263 GCF_000695765.1 Mesitornis unicolor
CCGCCCCAGCGCTCTCGGTCAGCAGCGGTACCGGACCCGCGGCCCGCTCTGGGCACCGCCAGACAGCCCCGCGGTTCTGCCCCCCCCCTGCCCGGGCACTGTCATCCACTGCCCCGGCTCGGAGCCCTCCAGCCTCCTGCTGCGAAACGCAGTGACTGCTTACCCGTGTTTCTGCTGCTCCTCTGCTGCTCAGCCCTGCGGAAGGGCACGTCGCCTTCCTCCCTCAGCGCACTTCTATTTTGTTGAGAAGAACTGCAGCTTGGGTTTGCACTTGTCATCTCAGAGTCCTGTCAGTCCTCCAGTGCTCCTAGAGGTCACCCAACATAAACCAGGCGTTCCTCACCCCACATCTCTGATCGATCAATATAAATTAAACCTGGCGTCAATCATTGCAGGTTTGAAAAGAAGCAATACAGAGGCCAAGAAAATCTGTTAGTGCTGCATTTCAGTTCCTCTGGAATTGTTTGTACAACATTTTACCCGCAGAAAAAGCACCACAAAGCATGACAGCAGGGTAAAGTGAATACTCACTACATTCAGGGATCAAGAGGTGCTGCCTCTATTTCTACAACTTCTTCACACTGTAAAAATAATCTCTGCACCTTTCCATCTTGCTTCTGTCTATAGACAGTTGACAGCTCTGTGGAAACAAGAATCTGCTCTCATGTCAAAGAGATTACTGTGATACAAGTAACACTATTGCAGAGCATCATTCTCATTTCCCAACCAGCTTTTAATTAATGCAGTACACACATGCACTCACACAAACCTGGAATAGGGAATTGCCTTTTTTTTTTTTACACTGATACTTTTTATAAAACTTTAATTCCAGTCAAACTGGCAGCACTTCATAAACCACAAGCTGAATCTTGTCAAGTGGTGAGAACTCTAATCTTGATCCAGAAAAACAGTTATGCACATGCCCAACTCCAAGCATATGGAAGTCTTACTGAGTTGTGGACTTGAAATCTCCTATTCCTTCCAGCAAAGAGAGCTGCAAAGAACACATTTTACTACAGAAGCAGCCACGAAGGACTGACGCTGGTTAAAAACTCTGAATGAAAGATAGCAGAAAGTCCACAGAGTTGAAAGACCTGTTTTTTTAAGGTACCATTTGAAAAACTATTACAGTGTGTGTAACTCAGCCTTCCTAGAAGGGCTGAGCTGTTGGCTCAGACCGCATGGCCTGCAAAGTGAAGACAGATTAGACATGACTGTTGTCTGTTGATGCTTCAACAGGCAGGGCGAAGACCTTTGAGAGATAAGGGAAGATTTAAGTATAAAGGCAAATCAGCTATAAATAAATAGTAGAAAAAATATTACTCTGCCTATTAGAAAGGGAGGGCCTGGAAGAGCCTTTCTATGGGAACGCCAGAGACAAAACTAAACAAATCAGACTTTGTCAGGCGTTACATGATGTGATGCATGAAACAGCAGAGCAATGAATTTGGTGACTCAGCCCTAGTTCCCTCGCATGATAGGATTTTGGCCTAGAATGCCTTACTGCAGCAGATAGGTGTGTAGGCTTAGCAAGATCAAACTGCGCCTTTTGTCATACGTTACCAGAACTGCCTCTGGTCTTCCATCCTCCTTGTTTTCTCATCTGCTTTCCTTCTTCTCTGCCTCTCCACTAACTGTGACACCCCATTTTTTTTTGGCAACTGCACCGCTAAGGTGCATATGTGCTGGCTGGGAGGATGCCACACCTGCTCTAGCTGGCAAGCTGGCGGAAGGCATGAGAACCTCTCTCAGGCACCCAGTGATCCAAACATCGTGTCTCCTGACCATCTGGCAGGCCAAACAAAGTGGTTCAACAGCACTTTGAAAGCCTAGTCTAGAACTTTCTCCCAGCTCCCTCAGTCTGCCTTTTTGTTACAGACTTCAAGAAGCAACATGCAGCCACCACTCCCATTCTGTTGCACTTCTCTGTATTTAGTAGGCATTGTGCAAGCTGCGACATCGCCTGTGAATTCACTTCTGAGATAAGACCTTGAGGACACAGTGGAGCTGCCTTGCTCTCTGCAATACAGAGGCTGCTTCAGAGGTGTAGAGAGTTGTTTATCATGTCTGACTCATTTCTGTTTCTTCCTTCAGGGACTTGCCGTGGGGCTTTGACATGAATCTTGCATTGGTCACAAGCTGACTCAGGAAATTCTGAGTCTCTCCAAGATCAGAATGAATGAATGCACACAGGGGAAGACCTGACATCTCTGGGTAATAAAAGAAATTAATCCTGGTAAAGACCCTCAGGAGCCCTACAACAGATTCTAGTAATTAGAGAATGCATTCCCTTGATATAGATAGATAGATTGATTGATTGATTGATTTTGCTTGTAAGAACCATTTTTTCCTACCTTTCTTCCTGCATATACATCTTCAACATCATAACCACCTCTATCTATCACACAGCTATATTTTCTCTTCTAGGGATCTGAACTTTACCCAAACCTCTCTGTTATGAGGATAACATACCTTCATATCCTTCTTTGTTTCTTTTCCCTCCCTTTCATTTCAATATAACAAGTTTTTAAGAGTTCTCAACTAAGACTCAGAAAAACAGCAGATTTCTCATTGTTTTCTTGGGTAGAACTGGCAAGAAAAAAGGAGGCAAACAGTATAGAACAAAATATACTTTCTAGTTAGCACCTGCTGCCAGTCCTGTCTTCAACACATCAGCTAGGTATGTCCCTGGTGAGACAGAAAGCCAGCAGCAAGGGATGAAGTGAACTGAAGGAAAGATGAGTTCAGGATGAGCCATTAAGAAGGAGATGAACAATGATGTAGGATGGATGGGCCTTGATGAAAGCAAGAGTTGTTTGGGGCTTAAAGAAAGGATGTTCCAGAGCACGGATGAATTTCAGCTTATATTAGTAATTTTGTTCCTCTGAATGCCTTTCCAAGGTCCGCTGTATTTCCAGCTTTACCCCCAAGTAAAGCTCCTGTACATTCAGCTGAGTGTTTGTGCCTAGCAGAGGACTGATTTGTCTCTCTGAGAATAGTTTATGGGCTTGTTTTTTGACCTCATCTCTCTCATCTACAGCCTAGCCCTTAGAAGGGGTCTTTCTGTTTAATTCTGATATCACTTTCCTGAGAAAAATGGCAGGTACCAAAGAAGGAACTGCCATTTTAGAAATGAAGAAGGCCCAGATCTTTTGTAACCCTGAAGCTCAGCAGAAGGAGAAAAAAAAAGGATAAAGTTAATGACATGGGAAGAAGTGTAAATTTGTTTTGTGATGGATGATGCAGTTTGATAATAGCTGATCCTGGGGTAGAACAAACTTTTTCAGAGGAAGCAGCAGAACCCAAGATGAGAAAGGACAAATAATACCTGATAACCATAAAGAGAAGGGTAAGGCAGGAACCTTACCTGAATTCTTGGGCAAAGTCAAAAAGAGTCAAGAAGATCCTGCTCTTCCAAGATACAATACAAGCTGTCTTGCTTTCACGTCAACTTCTGAGCTCACAGTATCAGTCATTGCTTCAATAATGGAGTAATTTTTAAAATATTTTAGAGAAACCACACATCAGCGCATAAAATCTGATGAAACGGCTGGAGAATGTAATTTCAAGAAGCACAGCATGTAGTGGACTTGCTTAGTCTCTCAAATACCTATTTTACTTTTCAAGGCTTTAACAGTTAAGGAAGGGCATTTCAAAATCAACCTAGAGCAGCTTTGGACAGATCGTGATACTGTTGCCCAGATGTTCATGGGCAGAGGTCAAGGAGGTGTCCACAGGCACTCAAATACTATAGCTGTGAGTGTAACATTAAAAACATTATTATTACACAATAATAATAAAAAATAGTATCATGGCTTTACCCATGATGGCCAGAGAGTAGTTTTCAGTTACAATTCTTCTGAGTCCACTGCCATGGCTGTCAGTAATAGTCAAATAGGTCCTTTCTTTATGGTGTTTTTTCTCAATCACTGAAGAGTGTTTGCAATCCTATACAGGAAACAGCAATAAGCTTTTGGAGAAGATTTCATTAGTGCTGTGGATTTGTAGTTCTGGCTATATTTATATATATTACTCAACAGTGTGTATTTCAGAACAGTCAAAAGCTGAAGAATGTCTGCAAAGCAAGGTTAATTATATGCTTTTGTTTGAGAATATGCCTGACATTCTCCTTTGTAGCTCATATAGCTTCTTAAAAACAGGTGAAAAGCACACCTATGAAAGCAATATGGAACCATGCAGCCATATCTGAGGTGAGCCATTGAATAAAATAACAGAAAAAGCTAGACATGAAAGGAAAACATGATACCATTTTTACAAACCCAGCTGGGGGAGGGAAGAGGTAGGTGCATGGAGCACTGTTAAGAGCATGATAATACACCTTCCCTGGGCTACCTAGGACTTGCATCCCTTCCTTGGGATCCACACAGAGTCATAAGCCTTACAGGGCTCAGCAAGCTTATATTCCCTTGCCATCACAGAAGCTTAAAAGGAATGGACAGGAGCAGAGGTCAGCTGCCAAGCTCAGTCCTGCTAAATACATTGTTGGCTGGAGTGGGAGGCAGGGATATGGGCAGAACCCCAGGTCAAGTACTCACAGGGCTGAAATGCAGTCTTAATCACAGCTGAATATGCAGCTCCTCCATCCTCCTTCTTTTTTCTTATTTTGCTAGGTAGTGAAATATTTAACTTTGTCTATATAGACATGGGCATCCAAGTTGGCAGGTACTGAGATGAACTGGGCAGGTCACAGTTACTGTTTCAGATTCTGCAAGCACAGTCAGATATCACTACATCACTTTGCCTGGAAAACACAAATCAAATGCATTTCAGCATTTTCAGCAACCATACCATCCAGAGCTTCTCATTTACTTTTATTACTTTTTGTATATAAGTTTAGATTTTGGGGAACAAAGCAGTACCCGTGACAGTACTCTCCCTGTTCAAACCCTCATCAGAATGTCTAAAGTGGTGCACAAATACCAACCCTACCAGTTGTCACACCAAAACAGGCATAGGATGCATCCTCCTAAGCAGTTTTTTTCACCACAACAGGACAGGCTGTGCTTTACCAAGACCACACAGTACTTACAGGCATTAAAATACTGGTGAGCTAGATCAGTGATTTTCAATCATTCTCTGATCTGGAGGTCACAGGAGTCCATAGACCACAAGTCAAGATCTACCAAGCTCTGGTATGGGATTTTTTTACATATTCTACATCTAGTAACTTTTAAATATCAAACACACAAAATCAAGTTTGGTAGATATAGCACTGAAAAAGAGAGTGGTGAAGCACATGTGGAAAATTAACCCATGTATCTTTATAAGTGAGAGAAGAACAAAAAAGGCAACATTTTTTTTTAATTATAAAGATTACTTGAAGTATGAAGAGTTGCTTGAGAAAGAGCCAAAGAAAACAGCAGTCTTGGAGAATCAAATGCAAGACTAAACCTCAGAAAAGAATGATCCCAGCAATTATTCTGTAAATCTGACACTTTTCTGGCTAGAAACAAATTCTAAGCACAAAAAGCCACTAAAACAGATGAAGGATAACAGACTTACAAGAAATTATATTTGCCCTGGAATTTATATGGAAGAGAACCTCCTGAAGACTTACAACAGTAGTGAGTAAAGGAGAAGTAGTAGAACCAATGTACTTGGCTTTAAACAAACATTTAAAAGACTGCATCACAGAAGTCTGAATATAACATTAATTCACATCTCTTTTTGACACAACAGCACCCACATAACTTGAGAACTGGCTTAAGAATTGTGAGCAAGGAATAAAAATAGCACATTACTGAGAAGGGAAAGTTACTTAGTGTGTTTAAAATGGATCATGGTAGTGCTGTGTTAAGAGTTGATCTCAAGACTTCCATAGTGATCTAGAAGAGACTATAATTGATTAAATTATCAGAGAGGCATTCTAAATAACAGTGAAAACAAGCAAGTAATTCCAAGAGATGCAGAAAATCAGAAACAGTAAAAAACCCCAACCCCTTCATCTATAAGCCACGAACCTAGTAAATCCTGGTTTCCTATAGATTAAATTTTTATATCACCATCACACTGCATCTCACTTGGTCTCATACTGTAAATCCCCTCAACCCGCTCCCAGTTCCTTCACCTGCCTCCACACTTCTTACTTTCCACAGAATTCTCCATATTTCCACTTACATTCACCACCTGTTTTGGCTGAGGGAGACAGAGCAGATGCTGTGGCTGGTTTCAGAATGCATCCTGCCTGGTATATGCTATTGTATTCTTTACTTCAGTCTGTCTGTCTAAGAAAATGTTTTTACAGATAAGATTCCACCTTTTTATCCAGTATATTCTGTGTATGCACAGATGAGCTCTAGTTTGTGGACAGAATAAGACTGGGGTCTTATCAGTATTTCTGAAAGAGGAACATTTTCTTTCCTCTAGTTAGTCACTGATTTTTAGAAAATTTGTGGAACATTGTATTTTTCTTTATGTTTCCATCAAAACTAAACAGTCCAAAAAGTTCAAGCAGCAGTTAAGTGCAGGGCCAGTATAACATTAGGCAACGTTTGCCAGAATCATTGCACAAAGAAAGGAAAGCTCCTTGTTAAACACGGGAGGCAAAACTGCACCTAGAACACTATGACTGTGGTCTTGGCAGAAAATTATCAAAAACCAGAGCACAGTGTGGGACTTAAAAGGACTACACACCAGAGCTAACTTCGCAGATGCAGCCAATATCTGTTAGGATCCTGCTTTACACTTCTCAGTCCTAGATCTGACTTCAGTCCTAGATCTGACTTCCCTCACTTTAGCTCCAGGAACAACACAGCATCTGTGTGACACCTACAAGAACGCAGAGTGTGGCAATATACTCACCAGGGTGATTTTTTTCTCTAGGCAAGGGTCTTGCCCCCAACTTGCCCCCTACCTGGCTGAGGAAGATTCATCTGGCTTGAAGAACCAGTCTTACATAAACACTTTAAGTAAAGGATAGTTAAGTAGGGATACACTAGTTTCCCACAGGGACAAGAGGGGAGGAACAGGCCTGGAGGGAAGGAGTTAAAGGATATTTATCATCCCCTCTCTGCATCAGCACATGGTTGTATCATATAACTAATAGTACAGGCAGTTACACAACCCTGTATTTGTGTTCTGCCTTCCAATGTTTGCAGGCTGTGAGTGCTGAGTAAAGAGAGAAATTATTTAACATTGATATGTAGAGGAAGTTGGGGATTTAAGCAAGAAATATGAAATTAAACCGGCAAGAAGAAAACATAACCTGAATGTTGGCCCAAAGCTCCTGCCACCGTGACATAAGAGACTCTAGAAATCTCTGAGGAAGCAATGCCACAGTGCAGAAGAGTTGCCAAGAATGGCCACCAAAGGTGGCCTAAGATGATGGGCTCAGTGGGGAAGGACAAGGGAAGGCTGTGTTTTCATGGTGGCAAAGGAAGCTGAATAACGTGAGCTATATGAAAGAAATATTGATTAGAGACTGCTTTGAAACCTCCTCTGGCCCAGATGTTTCAAAGAGCAAAGTCCTGCCACACTGGTAATTTTGTAATAATTTTTGCTGCACTCCTCACAAGGCTGGGCTCAACTAGGATTTCTGTCAGCTCCTGTTAGGAATCCCGCATTTTTCAGTGAGCATACACTCCCACCTAGCGCCCAGCGATTTTGCTGCATGAAGAAGATTGAAAACCTGTTCTTCAAAGGGCCAGGGCTCTCTCGGGCCAGAGAAGCCCGTTGGCGCAGCTTGCCCCCCTGAGCTGATGTGGGAGGAGAAGCAGGCACAGGCTCACCGGCGCTGAAGGATTTTAATGATTTGTGTGCTTGAGAGGAGAAAAAAAGCCCCTGTAATGTTGACTAGCCCGAAAATAAGAGATACTGATAAACGAAGGCAGTGGCCCCTTCTGTGCTCTGAAATTTTTTTCAAGCAATCAGAACAGTCAACCGTGTTTAATCCACTGCCTACGATGGACTGCAGGGAACGCACTGAAACAATGCGAGTTCTTAGACTCAGATGAGCTATGGAAAAGCTGAATGTGAGCTCTGTAAGTATAAGAAAGAGAAATGGTTTACTGTCCCCCTTCCCTGTCTCATTCTCTGCTTCCTGACCATTGACCTAGACTTAAATTAACTAAATTTACATAGCAACAATAACCCAAACAACTGATCTGGGGAACTATCCCTCTGTGTGGCTGTTGGCCTTCTGACATAATATGGTTGACAATAAATTCTTATTCACTCTTCACATCAATCATGCTATTTAATAACCTTTTTTTACAAATGAGATTCTGTCTTTTTGTCCAAGTACTCTAGAATCAGTAAAATCAACAGAATACTCATTGATTTATCTTCACAGTTATACTAAGCTTATACCTTCCTCTCAAGGCAAGGAGATTGGCCAGTAACATTTTCAAAGCCTTTTTCCATTCACAAAATTTTAACTTTTTACAATAACAGCTTTTAAAAACACAGTGATTTACCAGCTGGTGAAGCTCAGTGAACAGGAGGAAGATTTGTCTACAAGCATTCTCTAAATTGGAAGTGGATTGTATCTCAACCATATTTATTAACCTGCTTTCATTTCCACCAAAGTTTATACCTTTGGGATCTTATTGTTTTTCTGCTGGCAAAAGCTGTCATAAATGCATTGAATTCACTGTGGTGTTACTACCACCTTCATCTATTGAAGATCTGTAAAACAGGTCTCCTTGGCACAAATATGGACTGGACGCGAATGTGTAACAGTTGTGGGTAGATCCATTACCAACTGCTAAAATCAGCCAAAACATTAACTTTTAATGGACCCAGTGTTGCTCAATTCATGCTTCTCACTGTTCTGTTACCCAGACTGGCCAGGCAGACCAATAGCAACAACTCCATGCAACTCATGGGATCAAGAAATATGAATTATAAACTGGGAATATATAGACTAAATCACCTGTCTAACGCTGATAAACAGCCTACTGAGCTCCAGTGGAAGCTTGCTCTTCAAGTCCAGTGACCTTTGAATGAGGCCCTATCTGAAGGGCAACATTTAGTCACTGAAGAGGTACTCCGAGTATTTTGTTTGTAGTGTGACCCGGGAAACAAAAGACTACAGTTAATGTAAATAAGTCAAAAATTACATGTTAACTTTCAAACGTATTTGCAACAGGAATGAAGCATTCAAAATTGACACCGATTCAAAGAACCAGAAATCATGGACCCAGCTAAAAGATGCTTTAAAAGCCCCAGATCTTTGAACTAAAATACACGTAGAGTTTTCTTGCCTCCAGTTTTTGTTTGATTTCTTGGAGACATAGGGATATTTTCATACCTTTCTCAGCCACTGAGTGCTAAAACATACCTTAAAATGAAAACAGCACTTCCTAAATACTTAATCTAGAAACTGAGTCTTTAAAGAAAAATATAAAATACCATGTGAGCAGCTATATTAAAATAGTTATTTAATTTGGGGGCATGAATGATTGTGTTAGACTGAAATTATGATCAAACTTACATATTTTCAACAGTAATTAAAAAAATATTCTCTTCATACAATCAGTATAATTGATATATGTCCAGTGTCCTAAGTACTGGAAGAAATTATGAAAAGTATTGTTCTAATGTTTTTTCAAGTTGCAGAAGCAGAGACAGTGATGTGATCTAATCAAGTATTCAACTTCCAACATATTCTCTTAATATCAAACTTCTGTTTGGACTCTCTTTAGACCATTTCTGTACTGGTAATTCTGATGATTGTGAAGCATCTGTTTTCACTTAACTAAAGCAACCAGAAGGTTTTACTGGGCCGTATCACTCTCATCAAGGAAAAAATTAAAGTGTAAGCTTTGTTCTAAGCACACAAGCAGTGCCATAGAAATAACTGGCATTTAAGCACATACTTTATATTAAAAGCAAGTGCTCAACTGTTTTGCTGGATCAAAAGCTCTAAGTCTTAGTGATGCCATGGTTTCTATGACAACTAAATGTGATATTACTTGAAGGATTATGACTTAAAGGAATACTGTTACATCTGGCCTTTTCAACTGAGGTGGTCCTAGTCTATTCTGTACGTACCTTGTGTACGAATCTGCTTGTCTTTGTGGAATCACTGAGCCCATGACCAGAAGAAAAGGGCCTCAGCAAACCAGACTGAAGGTGAGAGAATGATACTGCTCCTCTCTCTATTCCTGCAGATTCCAAGGAGAAAAAATAAATTCAGACTCAGAGCTGCACTATCCTTTCAGGCACAGCTGCAGCCCAGGAGCTGCAATGCAAGAAACCAAGAGCAAGGTAGATGGTGGCCACACAGGTACTATGAGCCCATGGTCCCTCTGTTCCCTGCACCCACCACGTGTCCTATGCAGTTGGCTCCACATCCTGTTGAACACTTGAGTGCCTGTGAAACTGCTAACAAAACTCTACTCTGAGTAGGTTGCAACTCCACAGCTTCCTTCCTCTATCCCAGCAATGAGCTCTGCTGGTTTGCTGCTCCTCTCAGCCCTGAAGACTGCAGAAACTCTACTCCACCCGTGCTTTCTGACTAACTCTCCATTCAGCTTAGTTGCAAGCATGTTTGATCTCTTGGAGATGTCCTCCAACTACCTCCATGGCTCTTTACAGACGTAACCAGAAAGGTATTTTCATCCTTAGGGAGCAAATACGTACTCCTTAGTACTAAAAGCCACCCCAGACTAGCTAGTTTGGAACAGGGTAGGAAATACTCGAGAAGAAGTAGATTTTCTCACTGTCCTTGCTGTCATAATAGCAGCCTGCTTTTTAACTGAGAATTAATAAAACCAGAACTGCAGACCTCCAGCAGCTGGATGGCTGCAGCATGTTCTCAGATGCTCGTATGCTGTTGCCCACATTCATCTCAGCTAGTTACAGTCATTTTGAGTATGAATATTATCTTCTCTGTCTCATTGTCTCATTTTCAGAGAGCAGTCTGGCTCTCGGGCTGCTCTGCATTCAGAACACACTGATTCACCTGCTGCTTTTACTGGCAGATGAGAGTCAGTGTCGCAAATTTGTTCAATGGCCCTTTTAAGTACATGGCTGGCTTTGTAGCAAATGGCTCCCTTTAGATTAAGATAAATGCTTTATTAGGGAGATTAGTGACACTGCACTTGTGAAGTCATGATATTCCTTACAAATAAAATCAGTGACTATAAATAGCCAGCACATCTTCCATCCTATGAGATTATGAGTTTCTTCCTTGCAAAATAGATGAGCTCACCGAGAGATAATTTTGTGATGGCCAGATAGCTTCACCATAAGATTGAGTCCATCATCATTAGTCCAATTAAAGCTCCTTTTTATACCAGTAAAATAACTGATGCACTGATAAACTGCCTCAGTTCATTGTTACTTCAATATCCACAGCTCCTCTGAACACATCCATATAATCAATATGGCCCACTAAAAGGTTTCTAAATGAGTTAACTCTTCCAGGAACTGGCCAGATTTCTGAGGGACTATTTGCTTATAAAATCTCGTGCTTTTTGTTCTGTGTTTCTTTTATTTACAGAAGCATTAAGTTCAATCATGAGCTGATCACATACACTTGAGCGGAGCATAATATGGGTGTCGCATGCTATTATTTTAATAGAACTTGAGTGAGGGAACCTGGCCTTAAGGCTACTTTTCCTATATAAAAAAAATACTTATCCTAACCTGCATCATTCTGACAGAACTAGGTTAAGGATTAACTATATGTGCAGTTACACTGGCAGAGCACAATGTACCATGAGGGATGAGAGAAGGGTAGCCAACAACAGTGAGCTCTTACTCCAGTTCAGCAGCAGCCAGAACAGCATCTCCCAGAATAGCCTCAGATACATGATCAAAAGGGCATATTTTGCCAACATGCTAAGCTGCAGACCATCATTTAACATGAACTGGGGCTCTAGTGTCCCTGTTCTTTTTCGGTGGCATTGCCCCCACTCACTCTGCTGCAGGTGCAAACAGCTGTGCAGCTCCCAGGGCCACAAAGAACTGCATTCCTGTTTAAACGGTGTGATTGTAGCTACAGTCATCAGATTCTTGCGCTGTTTTCTGGGATAGATTAGAAACATTCCCAGGAGCCAAACAAAATCTCTCTGAATGCTTAACTTTAGTGCACATCCAGGAGAAGTAAATCTCCCAGGTCAGCCGCTCCCTGCCCTGCTTCAGGGGAAAGACTGTGTGGAAGACAGGCTACACACAGGTTTGGAGCTTTGTTATTGGCTCCAATTAAAAACTCCAACAAAAACTGCAAAGCCTTTTAAAAGCTTTGTTGACCTTCTATAAGGCAAATGCTTGAATTTCAGACTTAGTTATCCACAAATCTCCTTTTTTGAATCCAGCATATCGATTTCATGTATTTGCTGCATGCTGGAGATGTAGGTTTTCTAGCAGCTGCAGATACCCATGCAAAAAGCAACCCCTCCTACTTGATGCCTACAGCATGACCTAAGAACTTCAAGGTCCGAAATGGAACTACTGAGCCTCCTCAGAAAATTAACTCCAGGCAGCCACATACTAAGCAAAAATGCTGGGAGCTGTATATACATTAGAGGAGATACAGAGGAGTTTTTTTTCCCTCACTGAAAAGTAGTCATCACATGCCTATAGCCTATTATGGAGACTAGGTAGTGAATTCTTCTTGACCTAAACAGAGCTTTTCACCTGTCCATCGCTATCTGCTGCTGATGTTGCTGCTAGAAAAGCAAAAAGGCAACTCTGTGTTTCCATGCTGAAACACAAACCTCCAATGAGTTCATTTTGAATTGTTCCTTAAAGGCTATACAGAGATGGTAGTAGGATGATGCCTTGCTTTAAATAACTTATCAAAATCCTTTTGGGAACAAAAAAAAAGTGTACATTTTTTCAGGGGTTCCCATCTGTCTGAATTTCTAATGTTTTTTTGCAGCTAAGACAGCTCAGATGGGATTTAGCTGAGAATACATATCTTGAAGCTGTGTTTCTGAAGTTTTCTTCACACCAGGATAGCAGGATGATACCTGCATAACAAAATTCATAAGCTGCAGAGCTGCAGCTCAGGCCTAATGTCTCTTCTGCCTTCTTCAGATAAGGAGGGCCACCCAGAGCCAGATCCCAGAGACACAGCACTCCTGCACGGACCCTGCAGCAGTTCCTCACTGCCAGGTACAGCTGCAGGGGAGCAGTTGGTGACACAGTTTTTAAAATCCCTTTGGAGGTTGTTTACAAAGGCTTTGTGGTCCGTTAGAAGCCTGAGGGCCACTAAGGAAGGGTAGTGGCCCCAGAGACAGTGAATTCTACATTGCTTCAGTTGTAGAACTCTGCCTTACAGTCCTCCATCCAGGGAAGTCAGCCAAAGATAGCTACATCTTCCAAATAAAGACTTGGTGAAGGCTGCATCATCCTCCGATGTTGTGAAATTTCCAGTGGACCACATCAGCCATGGTGAAGCGAGGAGCAGCATTTAAACACAATCTTTCATCAAGAAGTAGAATCTCGTCTGTAATGGGGATAGAGTCTTACTGTCTCAAAAAAATCACACATCTGTTACTATCCTTTTGGCTCCTGTTACACCATAGATTGCCTAAAAATGCATGCTTGTTTCCTGTTGCTTCAGTTAGTTTGCTCTGTGTGCCTGGCAGCATTTTGCAGAGTTTCACTGTTTCCCCAAGACTGTCAGCCAGTTTCCCCTGTTGTTTGTGTGGGTTTTTTCACACACCACACAGAAAAGGAAAACATTATAAAAAAAAAAAAGGAAAATGTGACTATAATCCACTTAAAGCAGCTGGGGGCAGGTGGATGTGTAGTACCAAGAACTGCTCTAACTTTAAAATTAAAATAAACAAACGTGATTGCATTTCAAGTTTACTATCCCTATTTAGCTGGAGAAGTCACAGCCTCTTTTCTATAGTGAAAGTTAAGAGCGCAAGTTCTCACACTATCACTGTCTGTGGCAATTTCAGAATCACAATTCTGGGGAAACACAATTCCATCTCTATTGATTAAATGATGCACAGATATCTTGATTAAATGAGCATAAGAAGTCAGTGATCAACATAACGTCTGCTCATTTACATTTTTAGAAACACAATGTTGGGTAACGTTATTCTTCTTAGGATGGAATAAAAAAAAAAAAAGCATGTGGTTATCAAGACAAGAAACCCAGAACTTTGGGGGTTTTTTTCTCCCAGTAATTGGTAATTAGCTCTACTAATTACAGACATTTCTACTTTTGTTGGTTTAATAAGTTGTGGGCTTCAGTCCCCAAAAGTAAGATCAGCACCCCTCCAAAGAGGAGCACCTACTTTCAACTTTTCTCTCCCAGCAGCTCAAGATGCTTCTCTAGACACCAGTCTGATCCAACAGGCTGCATCCGCGAGCTGAGTCACAAGAAGCTACATAGCACTTCAGTGTGAACGACTATGGAGAAATTACTTCTTTAAACTCCTTGGTGCTAGTATTTGCCACCATTTACAGAAAAGCCTGCCTCAAGAAAGAGACTACCCAGCATATGTGGAGCTTCTGTCTAGATGGGGATGGAGCTCACAGTATTTTCCATGACTTTTATAGCTGTGAGCAGACAAGATGTTCAATACAAATACCTTTCTTCAACATGCTTACCCATAAGCAAATGCCATCTGCATCACATATTTGCTGTTCATCATAAGCCAGGGGAAAGCAGCAGGACCAAGAACGAAAGAGCACGGTAATACTTTCATGAACCAAGGACACCCTACCATCTTGATTCACCGCCTGTGGGCAGCAGACCGGGGAAGGGTCAGGGGAGCAGGATCTCTCATACCCAGGTGTAGTTAATCTGAAAGAGAAGATGGCCAGAAGATGGCGAGAGAGGAACAGTTTTCAACTAAAATTAGCTGTGGCCTGCTGGCTGCGGTTGAGTCAGTCTTAGTGGGACTCTGTCAAGCAGTAGCTTCCAGAGAGCTGAAGCTGGCTTTGAAAGCAGGGGAGGTGCCCAGTCAGTGGGAGATGTGGGCAGATAGTGGATTTAGCTGCTTAATTAAAGGGATATTTTTGTTCTCCAAATCCAGTTTGCTGTGGAAGTTTGATATGTTCTGAAAATTTGTAAAGCATGAGTAGAAAAAGTAAATAATATCTGAAAATCTTTTTGGGGAGAAGGAGAGAAAATCTTCACATTCCTAAGACATCATGGTGGGTTCTCAGAAGGCTGTGCAAACGCTCTGCTCTTTGGCAGGTATCTCCACACAAGAAGTCAGTGGCAATGAGGTAAACCTAGAACATTCTTACTATATCACTGCAACTACTGTGGGTCGGTATTCATCTAGAGGAGACTGAAAATCTGCACCTTCAAAGATAATTCCTTGTGAGTTGCTACAGAAGGGTTCTTTTCTCCTACCAAAGTGATGTGTTAGGTCAGGTAATACATCTTGAATTAAATTGAACTATAAAGTTCAAGCAAAGAATACTATTTCTAGACAACTGCTTCTATACATTAATAGAAGCATTTAAATTAAAATCACACCAATTTTCCTGTTCAATATCTGAGGAAAATCACAGGATATCTCCAGTATGGAATCAAAGGTGCCTGATCATTTCACTCTGCTCTACAACATCCTTTACTCTACAACATTTCACTCTACTTTACAACATGCTTTATATTCTGAAAAATCTTCTAGAAATCTTTTCTGAGGTTCCTACAGCATTCATCTGTTTGCCAGTATTTGCTTTGGCTCAGACTTTTGTGGACCAGAGAATTAATTTTGTGTAATGGCCACACAGAGTTGTGAAGAGTTTTACCATCCGAGTGCAACACAGGACACAGTTTGATGTACAGCTTCCAGTACAGATCCATTGGCAATAGTTACAATTTAATGTTGTAAAAGGAAAATATGTTCACATTAATGTTCCAAAGCTAAACTATTCCATTTGATTAAACTGCCATCTTTTCACAGAGGAAAAACTCTGGAGAAGCAGCGACACTCAGTAACTATCCGTGACTTCTTCCCTCTTTTAATATTCCATTAGTTTTACTCTTCTCAACCCATTTTCAACTAGGAATCCTAGAAACTGTGCAAATCTGTTCTGATCAACCCTATGTTCCTATCTTATATATACTAATATATTAAACGTTCAAAATAAAAAAGGCTTTATATGAATGCTCCACATTATCTGTTAAACTAGGGTCTTCAATATTGCCTACTTCAGTCAGTTACACAACCTGCAGAGATCCAAATGGCTTCAGTGTTAGCCACAGCCCAGACACTCGTAATCACTATCACTTGGTTGTGCACATGAACACTGAGGGCCACACAGATGAAAGGCTGTCCAGGTCCACAGAGGAACAAGTCGAAGAATCATGGGATGCTGCCTCCTCTGCACTGGCTGCATTGGATCATTCTCAGCCCATCTTCAGGATGGTGCTTCCTGATTGCAGGTCCTGCTCTAACTTTGTGAGAGTAGCTTTGGATCTCTTGCAAGCTTGGCTAAGCCACTTATCTTCAGAAGGAGATTATATGACAAGTAAGGCAGTGTTTACAGACTACGTTCTCCTCTGCACATCAGATGTTGGCTTTGGTACCTGGGATCCATCTGCCACACTCATAATCAAGCCAACTGCTCGGCAGACTTCTACAGCGCTCTTCACGTTTGTTTGATATTAACCTTTTACATTACTGATTTAGCTGCCTATTGACTACTGCTTCTTTTGCAGAACGTGGTAAGAAATGTTTGAAAAACACTCTGTCAATGACGTAACTACATACCATTTCAAATGTTTTTTGGCAGTACTACCTTATTGCAAATATCCCAGTCTTCTTCCACAAGGGAATTCCTGTAACAGACATGTATTTGTAGCACAGGGCCCCTAAATGGCAGAGATGAGATGGGAGACTCATGCTAAAGACTTTTCAGTAACACAAGCAGTTAAAAAAAAAACCTCTCTGAACACACAAGGTAGGTAATCAGTGGAAGGAAAAAAAAAAGCTGTGAGCTAGAAAGGAACAACAAAGACCAAGAAGAAAGACTGAAAGCTGTCTCCAGGTAGGTTCTCTAGGAAGGTTCAAAACTCCATCCAGCAAGCACCTAAGCACCTTTAAAACACAGGCTCACAGTCTTTCAGCGGCTCACCACAATCAGCCTGTTGTTCTTCCTGGCCAGTTCTTAGTCATGAGGTTTTCTTCCCCTGGCTCTGATTTTGCCTCTCAGTGGTTAACATTAATACTTCATAGCCATGCTGGCCACCAGCCATTTCCCATGCTAACCTCTCCTGGCACTCTCCCCAATCAACCTTGAAAGTATTACAAGGCAAGGATGGGAGACAATCCTGCATAGCCTCAGCTGTGGGGTTTTTCTATTTTCTGCATAGAAAAAGCAGCAGGGACAGAGTTTCATGGTTTGCAAAGCTCACTAAAGCATGCAGCATGCCTCGGGGAGACAGCTGGCTGTGTCTCTACCAATTTTTGCCCTTTGACAGCTCTCCTGTAAATCAAATAGAGAAACAGGTGACTGGGAGGCAGCTATGAATATTTGACAAGAGGAGCAAACCGAGGCATGCTGAATAGCACCTGCCCCAAGTTCAGAAAAGCAGAAGTACAAACACACCCTCCAGCAGAGCAAGCACAGGTTCCAGCGACCTGAGGACCAGTACAATACATTGGTGCTGCAGTGAAAATTTTCTAGTATAGCTGGTAATCTCTTCAGTTTGAGTGTGAAAGTATTCAATTTCCTAACAAACAAGGTTCAACAATTTCAACAATTTCAACGCCACATGTTCCCTGTATAGCACTTCTTTGCCACAAGAGCGCATCCTTGCAGTTTGCACTGGGTTCATCACTTTTTACAGCAGCATCAAGGTAAAAATACCTTAAATCCGGCGTTTTCTTGGGCAAAGTGCCTTTCTCACAGCCTTTGATAAGTACTTATTTGCAAATGCTTAGTTTTATATTAGGTCTGGTTTATAACATACCAAGTGAATGGGATAGTAACAAAATAGCTTTTACCTAGATTTAATATAGTCATTAGTGCACTAACAAAATCCTGCTGTGTAACTATGAAAACAGTTTCCAAAGCAATACAGCAGTGGCCCACTTTCTTTGGTTTCCTTACCCCTATCATGCTAACAACAAAGGGCAAAGGGAAAGCTGATGGAAACCTCCTCAGGTTCCCCTTTCTAAAAGAGGATGTTCCCTCCTTTCATTGATTTTGCCTTTTGTGATGTTCACTCCTGCTTTTGCCCAGCACAGCTGGGGACAGAGTCGGGAACTAAAGAGAGTGATGATCTGAGTGTTTCCTACTTTGGCCAAAGAATATTCTTGCTAAGACCCTATCAATTAACAGGAGCAGCATGGCTGATCCCCAGTCAGGCTATTTCATTGCTGCAGGCGTCTTTCTGGAACTTTAATGCTGCCTTCCCAGAAATCACTTCCTCTGGGAATGCACTTGTAATTTACAGAAGTAGATGTATCACTGCTGGTATTTCCATGATTTCTCAATCACTACGACCCCTGAAAGAAGCCATTATAAAACCTTAGTAATCCCACTTAAATCAGAAAGGCTCTACAGATTATACACTTATTCCTAATAGTTTTTCATGGGCTGACAAATGTTTGCGCTGTTGTCATTTACAGCCACATTGTACTGTTAGACTATTTGTAAGGTCTGACTACCTGATACTTTGGGAGACTATCTGGACTAGAAGATACGCCAAAGAGACAGTGACTCAGACTGCTGGATTATTTTCCCAGCTTTGTCACAAGCCCTGCATGTGGGATCTTGCATATGAGGTCAAGCGAATCACACAGCCTGCTGGTGCCTCCTTTTTATTTTCATCTGTCATCTGTCTCATTTTATTTAGATTGCCAGCTCTGTAGAAGAAGGGCTTCCTCTTACAATACATACATTCAAGATCACAGATGTGGTTTCTAGACACAACTGCAGTACAGTGGAAAACATTAAAGTAGTGCTGACCTATTCTGCAAGACTGTCCCCAGCACTGGGCTAGTGAGGTCCAAGCAGTACTGTCAGAAGGACATGTCAAGGGCAGAATTCGTGACGAGTAAGACTGTTTATGTGAATGTCTACAAGCAAATGAGAGTACATTACAGTCATTAAATTCACTTGCAAAGAGGCAGACAACTAACATATGACATGCTGCTGTGGATGAAGGACAGTGCACTCACTAAAATGATCTAATAAATACTGGAGGCTGATCTAGGGAATGATCCAGTTTCCCAATGACCTCATAAGATTTTTGTTTCCAACTTCTTAAGAAGGAAGGAAAGAAAATTTATGCAAAAGAAGGGAGAATTAAACAGGGAGATAACTTATCAATGCCTTTGGTTAAGTGGATATATGTCAGAGAAAAATACTTTTTGTGATGAGGTGTTGTTATAAATATGGAGCAGTCTGGAATGTGAAAACAGAGGCAGGATGTTGTACAAAGTGGTGGCATTCCTACTAGCAAGCAGACAATCAACAGTTTCTGGACAGAACAGGAAAATAGGGCAACAGACAACAGCATTTAAAAAAACCCCAAACACTACAAAAATCCTCTCTCATAGGCTGCAGAGGCCAATACTAGGAAATATGATCAGGCTGATCCCAAAACAAACAGATATAAATAAGCCCCAGATCTCACATAAGCAGCTGATTAGTAACAGCCCTGGGCAGGCAGGGATTAGTCACCAGAAAAGAAAGTTAGACTTGAATATAAGACTGATCCTGTGATGGAGAAGACAGCAGGGCAGCAAACCTCAGGCACACAAGGAAAGGTTGATTCATTAAACCAGTAAGTTTAACGAATTTTTGAGTGGAGCATCTCAGTTCAAAAACTATGAAGCTGTGATCTTTCACTCATCACCTGCCAGATTCTCCATCAGTAAAGCAGACAGAAGAGCCAGTGGAGGCTGATGAGGTACTTTATGTTTAGAGTACTCTGATTAACAAAAGGAGGATTTAGTGCATCTCAGCAATTAAGATACCTGTTAGTTATTGCATTTGGACTTCTAGAAATTTTCTTCCACTTTGAAAGCTTTCTGTACTAAAAAAGAACCAAATATCTGCCAAGACCTCAAAGACCCTCCTGCCACAGATACCTCAAGTGCAGCCCTAAGACATGTTCAAGCAACACCCTTGAAACAAGGAGTGTGGTGTCTGGCATTACTTTCCCTGAACATTTTTTTCCCATTGCTTGCGTTTATTCGGTCCATTTTCCTTCTTCTTCTTTCTCTATTTCTCCATTCTCTTTTCTCCTGCTCTGTCCCACCATTCGCTTCTACAGTCTTAGCTATGGTATTATTGCAGAAAGGAGATATGTGATATGAATGTTAATCGATGCATGTCAATGACTCAGAATTCATTAATATAACTAAGCCTAACCTCATTGCATGGTGCTGTTCACTGCCTGCCGGACAGCCGCATACTCCTAAACACTGCTTTTCTATTACACAGTAAAAGAACAGTTTATCTCCCAAATTTGGTGATCTTTGCAATTTTACTGTTTATTGCAAAATAAACTCTGAAAGTTACTCATTTACAAAGCAACTTCAATAAGCTAGAAAAATCTCAAAACACCTATAGATGAAATAAAGTCATGCAGTTCTCAGGCTTCTGGTTCACTATTCTGAGTCTGGTCTTTCAATACTATAACATTACAAATATTAGGCTAACTTATTATTCTTTACTTTTATCTCACATCACTGATGTGATACATAAAAATGTTATGTATCAGAGGTCAAAGTTAATCCAAAACAACTTCTAGTTTCATGTTTGAATACGCACTCTCAAAATGGAGAGGAAAGTTTGCAGCAACACTAAACTTGATCCCTTTGTTTTAAAGAAAACTTACCTACTGCAAGAAAACACTGAGCAGCATGGTTATGTTATCCTGGCATATTAGCACGCATTTCTTACCATATCTTTTCAAGAATTTCAGGTGATAGGCCAAATCCTGCTGTCAGGCATATGTCATTAGCTGTGGATCAAATTAATCACAGGTGAAAACACAGCTATGACAACCAGGTCAATTGGTCTGTGCTTAAATCTGTATTTAGAAGTCCAAATATACACAAAATTGCTTGCAAAATACTGCTTTCATGTATTTCTAATAAGCTAAAGTATAGTCTGCTGACCTATTTTCCACAACTTCTGGCTGAATCTCTTGTAAAGTAAAGATATATTGCCCAGTCTACAGTACTCTCCCTGTGGGAGAAGCATCCAGAGAGGCATGTTTCATCTTTCTCACTATCATCTTTGCTCCAGACAGATCTGAGAAGAAGTTGACCAGTTCCACTCACCTTCCACAATATTGCTCTATGACTTGATGGTTGGTACTTGCACCAAAATGAGGACCTGCATTTGTTCACCATGCTGATTTGTGAGCACAGACTGACACCCAGAAACAGGCAAGCAGAGGACACTGGTGCATGAGAGAGAGAGACCACTGCAATCTGTGCCTTGGTCTTGGCCTCCTGCAACACCATTCTGCTGTTACAACAAAATTTGGTTTATACATGCTGCTAGGAAGCTTTGAACTGCCCCTAACACTGGGCAGTGGAACTGGCACAGGCTTTGACAGTGACATTATCAGTGGAAATGACAGCTGGAAATGGGTCCTGGTTTTCTAAATGCCAGTGCTGTGGGAGGAAACTGAGAACTTGAGAATTTTTTTACTATTTTGGGCTTGGTCAAATAAACAGAATGAAGGGACAACAGACCAGTTTCTGCCAGTGCCACTACCAATCCACACGTAGCAACTGAGTATCTGGATCGGTGATTCAGGGGGCTTTTGCTTGGCAGAAGGGCTCTGTCCCAGCACTTTCCGGGGCTTTTGTGCACGGGGAAGCCCTTGGCATCTGCTGGCAGAAGGTCTGAGAGACGGGTCTGGAGAGCCTCATGTCAACTGTCACCTTCCCACTTCCTTCATTTCTGGGAGAACCAAGGAAGACAAATAACTTGTGGATCCAGGTCCTCCACTGCCAAAAAACACAGGACAGAATTTGTCCTCCTTGCCCAGGCTACCTCTACCAGTAAATGCTGTTGATATCTTTTACATCCAGGTGGATAAGGAATGACCAGGCAGCAGTGAGAACTTAAAACCTAACTGGGTTTCTTTTGTGCAATCCAAGTTTAAGAGACTGCCCAGTCCTCCTCTGGCCTCTACAGCATGTGGTTAAAACAGATAGCAAGCAATGAGTCATACCACTAACAGCAGAAGAATTGTATTCATTATTTACCAGTCTCTGGGGTTTCTGTGCTGCTTGGAGATAGCCTACATCTCTTATCAATCATTTAACACCTTCCAGCACAGTTACACACGGCTCAAAGCCCAGATCTCATCTGGAAGAATCTCTCAGTGCTCTTTTTGTGCAGCCTCCTCCCAAGTTTCATGTACCTTCCTCAGCCTCAACTTCTTGGCAATGGTTCAGCTCTTTTTCACTTTAAATTTAATTTAGTGTTCACAAAAGGTGCCAGACTGCCAGAACTGAAAACTGCAGCCTGATGTTTGCCCACAAAGCAGGTACTACCCAAGCAACAGGAGATTATGTTGTGTGACACTGACCTGATGATGCATCTCAGCCCTTTTTTACAAGGGACAGTCTTTAGAGATCAGACAGTGACATTTATAAACTAATTAATTCCTTACCTTCTGGCTGAGAACATGCTAGGTCCAGCCATATTTAGGTGGACTAAATATCCCTCTGGCCCCAGTACCCTGCCTCTCACAGTGACCAAGCTAGACGCACAGGGAAGAAAGCAAGGGAGAAAGTACCAGTTCCAAATACCCTTCTACAGATTGCAGCTCACGTACTTCCTGGTTTCAAGGTACTCAGTGGTGTCTAAATAGTGTGGATGTCTTTTCCACAATTTTGTTCATGGAAATCTTTGGCACCTGCAATTCTACAGCAGTAATTCCACAGCTTATCTACATGTTGCAATAACCCTCATATTCTTTTCCCTGTTTTGAACCTCCCACACACTGCTAGACCAGAGAAGACACTGATTCTTAGTCCCTCATCTGCCACTGGCCTGCCACAAGATACAGGACAAAATATAGCATCTCTGCAGTTCTGCTTTACCTGATCTAGGAGAGGAATAAAAACAAGTAGGCTTCTCTAAGAGATGTCTAGATATTTCTGGATGAAGAGCTCTGTAACATGGACTGTTGCTATGAGGTAGATGACTGTTAAATAGGAACTTTTGGGTCACAGCTAACTCAGAACAAATACAAAATGCACCCTTAGAAATAGGCCTAGAGCTCTTTTCTGATCCTTCGTGTTGATCCAAGAGTAACTGCTAATGCAACAGTGCTACTGCACCATGATCCTCCCTCAGAGAAGTAGCTAAAAGCCCTCTTGTATTGAGCTGGAGAAACATTCCTATTAAATGTTTTCCAAACACAAACAAGGTTTCCTGTGAAATATTTTGAGTTTTAATTGCAAACCACAGTTGTTTAAAGCAAAATTGTAAGCATGTGAGATTTCAGAGTGTGTTCCCATTTTTGACAGACGTATAGCACATTTTCTTGAAAAAATAAATAAATCTTTAGCAAAACCAGCCTTTGCTGAAACAACTCAACTGACCCATCTTAAAAACCTTTAACAAATGGAAATGACAAATGGTGACAAGAAAGAGACAAAACTGAGATTTTCAGCAGTAAGATGACTTAATGAGCTAAAAAGAAGATAGAAAATAAATTATGGCAGAGAGAGAATTCAAAAGAATTTTTAAAGACAAAATCCTATAGGAGGATCAATGTCAGCCACCAAGTTTCAAAGGGACAGTTATGTGTCTGAGCAACTTGGTATTAACTTGGTCTACAAGTTAAGTAGCTGATGCTCTTTCTCCTGATGCAATTCCAAGTTAAGTTCACCGAAAAGACTACTGGTTGGGTTTTGTCTAGCCAAATTGGAGGAAACCGTCAGTGACTTCACTCATACTTCAGGGCTTTGAAGAAAGCCTAAGTGCTTTATTCTGCATGAGGACCAGGGAATGCATATTTTGTAGATGATGATTTCTGAAGATTTGTCTCAAAAGAGACAAAAATGGAATACTCAGTATTTCATGACCACAGCAAGCCTCAACAGCTATCTCCTCAACTCATTTCTACAACAAAACACTGCAATGCACTTCAGGCAATGCCATGATTTGATATTTGCCTGTGTTAAGTCTGCTAAACCTGGCATAAGCACCAGCAAGTGTTACTACATGTGCCAATTTTCTAAACAAATATTTTAAAGAATTATTTGGCTTCTGATCTATATCTTTCAGAAAACCTTATGAAAAGATAATATTTTTCTGATAGTTCTGGCATATTTCTCCATACTAGCAATTGTGGCAGGAACTTTCCATTCCCTCCCAGACTTTTTCACAACTTATATTTACACGCAGCTATTCTTAAGTCAATTCATTCCTCACGATTACACAGGAGACAGACTGGCAAATATACTATATGAAGTAATCAGTTGCAGTAACTGTGCTCTTAATGTAACATGACAGCTCTTCACTCAGCAACTTTGCGATGGAAGCCCTGGTATTTAGAACTGTTATTTTTATTTTGAGCTTACACAGTAAGAGATTAAAACAGAATTGTCCTCAGGCAAAATGAACACAAAGTCTATGTGCAACAGAAACATAGAGTGGTTTGGGTTGGAAGGGACCTTAAAGCTCATCCAGTCCAACCCCTGCCATGGGCAGGGACACCTCCCACCAGACCAGGTTGCCCAAAGCCCTGTCCAGCCTGGCCTTGAACACTTCCAGGGAGGAGGCATCCACAACTTCTCTGGGCAACCTGTGCCAGTGTCTCACCACCCTCACTGTAAAGAATTTCTTCGTAATATCCAGTCTAAATCTGCCCTCTTCCAGTTTAAAACCTTCCCCCTCATTCTATCGCTACTTGCCCTTGTAAAAAGTCCCTCCCCACCTTTCCTGTAGGACCCCTTCAGGAACTGGAAGGCCACAATAAGGTCCCTCCAGAGCCTTCTCTTCTCCAGGCTGAACAGCCCCAACTCTCTCAGTCGGTTCTCACAGAGAAGATGCTCCAGCCCTCTGATCAACCCTCCTCTGGACCCACTCCAACAGCTCGATGTCCTTATATTGGAGGCCCCGGAACTCAACACAGTGCTCCAGGTGAGGTCTCACCAGAGCAGAGTAGAGGGGCAGAGTCACCTCCTTGGATCTGCTGGCCACACTTCTTGTGATGCAGCCCAGGATGCGGTTGGCCTTCTGGGCTGTGAGTGGGCATTGGTGGCTCATGTTCAGCTTTTCATCCACCAGTACCCCCAAGTTCTTTTCCTCAGGGCTGCTTTTCAGCACATCATCTCCCAGTCTGTATCTGCAACAAGGATTGTCCCTACCCAGGTGCAGGAC
>NW_010175134.1:0-2408 GCF_000695765.1 Mesitornis unicolor
CTCCTCCTCGGTTGGGTAATGGCGCAGGAGGTTGGCGGCCGTGGCGAGGATGGAGGCTCCCCCGGCTCCGGCAACCAGGTAGAAGCTGACGGCGAAGGTGACGTAGACTTGGGAGCCGTGGTACTTTTTGTGCTGCTGCTGCTGCGCCAGGATCAGCTCCGAGGCCCAGTAGCAGAACCCGATGACGGTGGCGCATTGCAGGACTGCGGGAGACCAAAAACGAATCCATTTGGGACGCGGCTTTCATAGGAAATTCGGCAAATTGGGTGCTGGGCAGGGGTTTATAGCAAAGGGTGACAGCCTGGGGTGGAAATTTCACCCCAAATCTGACCCAAAATGTGGTCAGAAAGAGGGGAAAACCGCAGGGGAGGGTCCTGGGGGGAAGAACAAACCCAAGCGGTGACCACAACCCAAGCTGGATGGTTTTAAAGGGTTGTTTCTGTCCCCCACATTGGTCTCTGGGGCAGGTTGAGGGCTCAGCCTTGCTCTGAGCCGCTCAGGGCTGACGTGGGTAATTCGGTCAGGGATAAGGGGGATTAAAGCTCTTCCGGCCTCGGGAGGTGGAAAAGGTGACCCCCTGTGCCAGAAAGGTGATGCAGGACCATGTGGAACAAGAAAAACCCATCAGCACACCTTTAATATCCATCTAAAACACCCTCAATGGCCACTCTTGACCTTCACCCCCAGAAATTTCACTCCCATTTCAGCCCCCGTCACCCTTAGGGCCCAAAACACCACAAAGGGGATGCTCCGTGGGTACCAAAAGCCGAAAAGGAGCCTTCAAGGGGGGGTTCTTCTCCATCTCTTAGAGGATTTGGGATGGAAAACCGAAGCAGCAGGGGCCCTCGGTTACCTGTGAGGATGTGGGCGAAGGCGTAGCGCCGCGTGATCTTCAGCGCCGGGTGCTTGGGGCCGAAGACGTCGAGGAGGAAAGCGGAGAGGCTGCAGAGGATGCCCAGGAAGCAGAAGGCGGCGATGACGCGGAGCAGCAGCACGGTCTGCGGGTTCATGCAGTAATCTGCCACGAGAGAGGCCGTGAGCACCAAAGCCTCCTCTCTGCCACCCAAAGCAGCGGGCGCAGCAAAGCCTGCTCTGATCTCGCCCAGCGTTTTCCCCTCCGAGGTTCACAAATGTGACAGAAAGCAGAGGCCAGCAGGGCGCTTTGAATCAGGATTTGGGAAACCAACGGCCTTTATCCGGCAGCTGCTGGCCCCGCCACGAATTTCACTTTATAAACTCTTATTACTGTGGGAATTAAAGCTAAAGAAACACCTCCAACACGCAGAGTCCGCACAGGCTGCACCCGTTCCTCGTTTAAAGCAAAGCTGGAAGTGATACTGGAAAATCTTTGTGATGAATGCCACAAGGAGCCCCAAATTGTAGCCCTAGGGCTACAAAGATGATGGAGGGAGTGGAGCATCTCCCTTCTGAGGAGCGGCTGAGGGAGCTGGGGCTCTTTAGTTTGCAGAAGAGGAGACTGAGGGGAGACCTCATTCATGGTTATAAATATTTCAAGGGTGAGTGTCACGAGGATGGAGCCAGGCTCTTCTCGGTGACAAACAATGATAGGACAAGGGGCAACGGACACAAACTGGAACACAGGAGGTTCCACTTCAATGTGAGAAGAAACTTCTTCTCAGTGAGGGTGACAGAGCCCTGGCCCAGGCTGCCCAGAGAGGTTGTGGAGTCTCCTTCTCTGCAGACATTCAAAACCCGCCTGGACGCCTTCCTGTGTAACCTCATCTGGGTGTTCCTGCTCCGGCAGGGGGATTGGACTGGATGAGCTTTGGAGGACCCTTCCAATCCCCAGCGCTCTGGGATTCTGTGATTCAAGCCCGTTCGTTACCACATCCACATCCGTGGAGGGGCTGGGGGTTCAGAGTTGCTCCCCCTGGCTCCCATGAGCTCCCAGTTGCCTCCCCACCATAAACCAGAAGGTGTTTTAATCGGTAAAGCCAGGGGTTAATTTAGCAGCACATTAAAAAGCGCTAATAAAAAACTGCTGGGCTGCTCTCTGGTCCTAACGCAGCCGCCCGCTGGGCTTTACCATCCAAACTGAGCCTCTGAAAGCTTCACCCACGTTAGTTCCCCGTTTTAACTCATCAAATGTGGGGGTTCGGCTGCCTTCGAGCTCAGTAAGTTCAGTTTTTGTGCTGTTCCCCTCCCTGCCTGGTTTAATGTCACCAGAGACGCTCATGCGGGGGGGGGTTTGAGCCCCGTTTTGCCACCAGTGACCCCACACACCCGTTTATTGCTGAAATTCGGAGCTGGATTTGGAGGCACCGAGCCCTGCACGGCTTCAGTGCTAAAATGGGGAGAAAACACCCGGTTTTGGCGATATGAAAAGGCAGAGATTAATAATTTTTATGAAAAGGTACAAGGGGGGTGGCTGAGGCCTGGAAGGGGCC
>NW_010175135.1:0-4291 GCF_000695765.1 Mesitornis unicolor
AAGGGTATGTGGAAGGTGAGAGCATCTGCTTTGGTAAGATTATATGATTGAGGACCTTGTCAAATGGGTTGATAATGAAAAGGGGGAAGTAAAACATACAGGGTAGAAACCTGACCAACAGACAATAATGGAGACATCAGGAAACAAACATGGTCAGTTAAACTAATTCATAAGCATATGAAGAAGTGTGGAAATGTTTATTTTATCAACATTAGCTCAGCAAGGACCTTGTCAAAACAGACTGATAAGAAAATAAGGGAAAGGGGGAGGTGATAAAACATAGAGACACAAACATGACAGACAAACATAATGGAGACAATGGCAAGGAACAAACCTCATCAGTCACAGTAATTAATGGATTATTGAGAAACTGCAGACATCACTTCAAAGAGGGCCAACCTTGAATTTGAAACTGATATGAACGCAAACCTGAGGGTCCTGGATATTCCAGGGTAGGGGGGTAGGTTGGTAGAACTTTGCAAAGTGCTGAAGAAATGTGCAGAGGTAGGGAGTCAGAGAGGAACAAAGGGGAGAATAGACAGAAATGGGTATAAAAGAGGCCAGTCACATATAAACCATTGCCAGTCAGTACACTTGCTTGACTGAGACATGCATCTAATCACCACAGTCTGTCTTACTTTATGGAATTCTTTCTTAACTATCAGACTCTGTAATCTCACTCTCTATCCCATGTATGTGTGTGTGTTCTAAGGACTAAATGCCTGGACTGGTGAGGTGTGTGAGTGGATACTGGGCTAGCAACTGGAATCAGACTGGGGGTGTAGGTGATTGTGGCCTGTGGTGTCAGCTACTGGAGTGAGTGGGGGGAAGGGGGGAAGTCTGAGTGCCAGAAAATAGAGCAAGTGAGGGTCTTGTATTCCAGCTACTGGGATGGTGCCATGTTGTGGTTTAACTTGGCAAGTAGCTAAACACCATGCACCATTACCCAGTGGGGTAGGGGAGAGAATCAGAAAAGTAAAAGTAAAGAAGTCATCTGGTTGAGATAAAGACTATTTAATAATTAAAATAAACCAAATTGAAATAATAGTAATACTAATGAATTGCAATAAAAATAGGAACAACAATGATAAAGCAATCAAAGTTATACTCAGCTCACAAACAGCAGTTGCTGGCTGTATGCCAATGAAAACGCAACGAGGGAGAGGTAAGTCTCAGGAACTGCATAAGCTAGATGAGACAGACAAAGTAGAAGGGAAGGAAGGAGAAGGAGGAAGGAAGGGAAGGGGTCGTCCACAGCAAACTCCCCAATTTATAGTGAGTGTGATGTTTGTGGGATAGAATACATCTATATTGGTCAGCTTGGATCACACCCAGATCATCTGTCCTGGGTCACCTGTCCCAGAGAATCTTGGGCTTTCACTCCCCGCCCCATCCTCTTGTGCAGAGAGAAGGAAGGAGGAAAAAAACAAACCAAAACAAAAAAACCCCTATGAACACATGTTTAGGCAGACACTGGAAAACAAACCTTGAGTTAATATAAACATCTGCTGGTGAGAACCAAAACAAAAATTTTACCAGCTACTATAAGGAAAATAATAAAAAGCCATAATATCAACTTCTGTTCACTAAATCGAACACAGCGGTTCTCTCAGAAATGCAGTTCTGCTAAAAAATAAAAGGGAATTCTACAATTTGATCCCAGCAAAACCAGGACAGATGGGAAGAGTGTGTGCCCCATGTGCCAGCTACTGGGAGGGATCAGGGTGAGTGAGGCATGTAAGGAGTTCAGTGCCAGCAGCTGGAGTGGGACCTCAGGTCACAACCCCACATGCTGTTGGGAGGGGGGGTGGGACTGGAGTGTTTATATCTTCCCCAAACCTGGTGTGCATGTGTGCAATTTGCTAGCAAATGTCAAGATGGACTAGCCAGCGAGTAGGATGCCCTAGGTACAGGCAGGGATATTAGATGGGCAGAGGGTCTGTGCTGTCATTTGGCAGGGGGGCATGCAAATATGGAGTGCCTGTGAGATGAATGTGTGAGTGTGTGCATCTGTTTGCTAGCGAGCACAAAGCTGGACTAGGCAGCAAGTAGGAGATACATGGAGTAGATAAGAGGACTCAGGATCCAGGCAGGGATATTGGATGGAGGGAGGGGGTATGATGGTACTTGAGGTAGCCACGAATATGCATGTGCTTATGAATCTAGAGTGGGAGTGGGAGTAGAAGTGTTTTCACTAGTGAACTTCAATCTCTACCAGATGGAGAGAAGAAAAGGGACTTGGCTGTCTATACTTATGTTTTATGTGAATCCTGTATGTAAGTGCTGTTGAAGATAGGGCCTAGCAAGCCATGACAGTGTCCTTTGTGTGTGTGTATTGGGAGTATGTGACAAAGTTTTGGTAGTGAGGGGTAGACTGCAGGGGTGGCTTCTGAAGGAAGAAGTAAGGGTTGCCCTGTGCTGGACGCAGCTGGTTCCAGCCAGCTCAGCAATGGATCCACCGCAGGCCAAAGCTGAGTCAATCAGCAAAGTTTGTGGCACCTCTGTGAAAACATAGTTTTTAAAGTGTAGAAAATGCTGGGCAGAGAGAGGAAGAGGGAACAAAAAGGAGTGAGAAACAGCAGAAGGAACACCAAGGTGAGAGGAGGAGGTGCTCCATTGTGGAGCAGATATTCCCTGAAGCCCATGGAGGACCCACTACAGAATAGTTATTCTTGTTAGGACTGCAGCCTGTGGAAAACTCATGCTGGAGCAGAGGATAGGTGTGAGAAAGAAGGAGCAGCAGAGAGAAACCACTATGTACTGACTGTAACACCTGCCCCCTCCCACCCTGGCCAGCACTGCTCATTGCCTTGCTGAAGGGACTGATTGTAACCTGTGGTAATAACCACAGTAGTGGGGGTAGTTGGGGGATAGGAGTCTGGAGTGAAGAAGTGACGTTCATCCTGGGAAAATGGAATGAAAGGTGTTTTCCCTATGTGCTTTAATGTTTACCTTTTTGTTTCCCAATATTCAAACTGTTACCAGAATATCGGCTCAATAACTTTCTAAGACCAATTTGTAGGAGTTAGAAAGCAAGACATTCTTTAATTCAGCGCTGGGAGCAAATATGAATAATTTCATAAAGTGATGCTCAAAATATTAGCAGTTGGCAGTAGCTTATATGTGCCTTACACATACATATTAATGACATAAAAGTTTACATATGTATTACATTTCCAGTAAAAAGTTTACATAAGCATTACATTTCTGGGAACTAATTAAAATACCTGCATACTAATTGTGCATGCTCTTTTAGCATGAGGAGTGGTCTTTGGTGGTCTTCAGTAGTCTGAGGAGTGGTCACTTAAGCTGTGTCTTTCAAGGAGTCTTCTTATCTTTTAGGTTGCTTTTTTCACAAGGCCTAACTCGTCAAGTTGGTCTGAGTAGGGTGACTCATTAACTTCTTATCTATGCCTCCGTCTCACAAGGCAGAGTCAGACAAGTGGGCCTCAGATAAACTAAAATCCTGTTATCTTTATGCAGCTTCTTCCTAGCTAAAGTTAGTCAATATACATACATAAGAGTATAAGAATATTTCTTATATTACCCCATCTATCAGGTTACAATTCTCCCCTTTGAGACTTCCAAAATTCTCTTTTTGGGAGTCTCACCTATTTATAATATCTAAAACTTCTTCCTTGACATTGTTTTATGCAATTCCCCATGCATTGTATAAGAACATATATATACAATAAAAGGACTAACAATATTATTATTCCTTGCACCAATTGCTTAACCAACAGAGACATGTTAGGGAACCAGAAGGTCACCCTATCCCACAGTTCCTGAAATTCCCAGGATATATCATCCTCTTGTACCTCATGCAACATTTGGACTTGTTTCCATAGGTTGGTTTCTACCTTCATTGGTCCAAATAAACAGCAACTACTATTTATTACACATCCCTCCTTGAGAGGCTAGCAACATATCTAGGAGTGTTATCTTCCCAATCTCTGAGATTTCTAGCAAAATAATGGAATCTAGTATGTCTTTCAATCAGTGGATTGGATGGTACTCTTTTAGTTCTTTTCAGGTATTTCTTAAAATAAGTAATAGATCATATCTTACCATTGAAATGTCAAATAGTTGGATAGCAGAAAATGGAGAAGGATCAAAGGCTAGGAAGCTAATATTAGGAATACTGAGGGAATGATTGAGATTTGCAGTATGAAAGGTGAGGTGATCATAATAAGAAAGAAGAACTTGCACCAAACTGGATGGTGTGGTTGACACTCTGGAGGGAAGGGATGCCATCCAGAGGGACCTGGACAGGCTGGGGAAGGGGGCGCCT
>NW_010175135.1:4397-4761 GCF_000695765.1 Mesitornis unicolor
TACTTGGGGGTGTGTTGGTCGATGAAAAACTCAACATGAGTCAGCAATGTGCTCTTGCAGCCCAGAAGGCCAACCGCATCCTAGGCTGCATCAAAAGAAGTGTGGGAGGTGTACCTGCCCATGGCAAGGGGGATGGACTGGATGATCTTTAAGATCCATTCCAACCCAAACCTATGATTCTAGAAGATGCTAAGAAGCAGTCTGCTTATTCACTGGAGTTGTTCATAAGAAATAAGACTTTAATCTGTCTTTTGTGGTAATTACGTTTTTTTTTTTATGTTTTACTGTTGTGGTTTAGGGCTGGGCCGGCCACTAAATCCTGGACAGACGCTCTCTATTAACCCCTCTCCCCTCCCCAGAAGGG
>NW_010175135.1:5103-6059 GCF_000695765.1 Mesitornis unicolor
CCTCGGCCTCGGCAGGATCGAGACGGACGGAAGGGTCCGAGATGGAAGGGCTCCAAGGTGGAAGAAGGGTCGAGACCCTCGTAAACCCTCGGCTTTATACCGAGTATGATGTATGTGGGAAGGAATACCTAGTTGGACAGTTTTGGGTCTCCTTCCCTCCTGTAGGCGCAGACATGGCACCCATGATGAAAACCCTCGGCTTTATACCGAGTATGATGTATGTGGGAAGGAATACCTAGTTGGACAGTTTTGGGTCTCCTTCCCTCCTGTAGGCGCAGACATGGCACCCATGATGAGACAACTGACCTTGAACATTATCAGTACACACTGTCTGGGAAAAACATCCTGCTAGTTTTCAGCAAGTTCAGCCAATTAAAAGAGACTGCGCTGAAAAAGTAAAAACACTAAGTAGAAAATTAGATCTATTTAACTCAAACCAGGACATTCCACCCCTTATTCCATATCACTTCTGTCACACTCAGGTCACTACTGTGTACACAAAAGTTCATTAAGTTCACTTAATTCACAGTTCTACGTTTGCATCTATCATAGCAGTCTCTCGGGGCAGAAGAGATGGTAGAACATTTGTTGTGGTTCGTGCCCAAAGGCTGCAGGTTCACCTAGAGATGTAAGTGGACGCCACTTGATGAAACTAGGGGTGGTCATCTTCACTGCATTATCCTGAAAGACGCTCAATGAGCACTGTTGTTATTAATATCATAGACCTCGAAACTGATTATTCTCACCCAGAGTTAAATTCCCTTGAGGTACACATTGTATTTCAGCATCCTTCAGCATCACCCACCAAGTACTTCCAGGTCCTTGAGTGAAAGCAATCCCACGAATGGGTTTGCCTTTGTCCGTAGCAGGAAAAAACCACACAGTTTTCCCTAACAAATTCCTTTCATGCACCACAGGGACTTTATCGCCTTCTACTGTATGTAAAAGATCTGATT
>NW_010175136.1:0-6302 GCF_000695765.1 Mesitornis unicolor
GACTTCCCTATGATGAGGGTCAGGTCTGCATTTCACTCTCCTAATTAATTCAAAATGCTCTCTGCGGCTTTCTAGCTTTCTGGAGTCTCCAGTTCTTAAATTGAAACAGACCTAATGTGACTGAGTTATGGGGCTTCAGCACAAAGTATAGTAATAGCAGGTTTTCTGACTTCCCCAGTAAATTCAGTGAATTGACCTGTGCCTCTGATGTCAGACAAGCAGCAAGAAGAAAATCTTAGTTTTAACTTGTGAGAGTTCAGACTTACTGAGCAATACACAACTTTTTTTACTGAAATGAAAAAGTCTGCAAGAATCCTGCTGTTCAAATTGCAAAGCAGGATCATTCAAATGCTTTTGCCATGACTGACTACAATTCATAACTGACATGATCTTCAGTGTACAGTGGAGTTTGTAAGATACAGCTTTGGTTCTCTGCTTTGTGACTGCTGTCCTGTGTGACTTGACAAAAGTACTCATCAAAACATAGAATCATTTGGTTGGAAAAAACCTTGAAGATCATCAAGTCCAACCATAATCTATCCACTACTAAACAGTGTCTATGGCACCTCATCTACCCATCTTTTAAATATCTCCTGGGATGGTGACTTTACCACTTCCCTGGGCAGCCTGTTTCAATGCCTGATAACCCTTTCAATGAAGACTTTTTTTCTAATATCTATTGTAAAACACCCCTAGCAGAACTTGAGGCCATTTCCTATAGCCCTATCACTTGCTGCTTGGGAGAAGAGACCATGCTGCAGTTCCCCAACAGTAAAAAAGTGCTATGGCATGGCTGAACTTTTCAGGAAGACAATCAGTTTCAGGTAGATTCTAAGATACATAAGATAATGGGGCCACAGGGCTCTGAGTGGGTCAGTGGCCTTTATCCCCACATTGCTCAGAAAGATGGGCTGACATCCTATTTGGTGTGTATTTGCTGGAATGCCTTCTCATGTTGTATTTTGGTTAGTATACTGCTGAAATCAGTAGAATTGCTCCTAATCCTGCACTGATACACATGTTTGAAAGCTAACAGTTAGTTTGTTCACTAGGCATATTAGGGAGGGAATATGTGTGATTCTGTATTTAAACAGATTAAAAAAAAAAAAAACAAAGCAAAAAAACAAAACCAAAACCCAACCCCAACCTAAACAGGAATATTAAGACTAAGCACACATTTTTTAAAATGCAGAGTGGTTGCCAAGCATTCATAGATGCAGATTTATTGGTAGGTGGAAGAAATCAGCAGAATTATAATAAGCTGAGTTTGTCTATTAGAAGATGAAGGTGAACACATGGACTGTAACAATGCCTTGCTGGTGCAGTACTCAATTTTTAGTCCACATGATGTAACCCCTCCTTTTTATTAACAGCAAGGCCAGGTTTGGACCACCTTTTGATTGAGCAGTTAGCCCAGTGAGCCTGTTTGAAAACTCCATCCCAAAACTCATACATATCCAAATAGTCTGAATTCTATCTACTGCTACTTTAAAGGTATTTCTCTCATTAATATTAATTAAAAGCTATAGCTGTTGTTTCGTACCTTGGAAAATCCTTAGGTGTTGAAATATGGGTGCCTAAGATCAGGATCCTACACCTGGTGAGAAAGTTGGGGCTGTTCAGCCTGGAGAAGGCTGCAGGGAGATCTTATTGCAGCCTTCCAGTTCCTGAAGACTATTGCAGTCTTCCAGAAAAGCTGGGGAGGGAGTTTTTACCAGAGCAGGTAGCGACAGAATGAGGGGTAATGGTTTTAAACTGGAAGAGAGTAGATTTAGATGAGATATTAGGAGGAAATTCTTTACTGTGAGGGTGGTGAGACACTGGAACAGGTTGCCTAGGGATGTTGTGGATGCCCCTGAAGTGTTCAAGGTTGGATGGGGCTTTGAGCAGCCTGGTCTAGTGGCAGATGTCCCTGTCCATGGCAGGGGGATTGGACTGGATGATCTTTAAGGTCCCTTCCAACCCAAATCATTCTGTGATTCTATGATTATCACACAATCCATGCTTTCTGTAATGTTTTCTTATCTCTTTTTTTGTCCTCCCCACACTTCACTGAGCGGAAGCTGCCTGAATACAACCTACAATTTACTCAAGTACTGAAGGCATTTTTGTCATCTTAGGGCCTACTCTCTGTTACCGCATTCCTTTCTCAGTATCAGACGGTAGTTCAAAAACTCTAACCTGTCATTCTGAGTCTAGCAATGAAATTAAAATATAGATAAGGCTCATCCTTCTTGGCTGAGAGGAGAAGGGCAGACTAAAATCTGTTCTAGAAAAAAAGCTAGATTCTTATTAACACCAAATCTGGGCAGTCAGATTTGTGGTTTAGCAGCTTGTGATATAACCATGCCTTAGAGCTGATTACAATCAGCTTCAGAAAGGAATCCATAAAGCACAATTCAAAAAATGCACTTAAGGATATGCTTAAAGTTCAGCTTCTGTATCACTGAATTAAGATTCAGCAATTCCCATTTCTGTCCCTTCCAGTTTCTTCCCAAAATACCAATCTGTATAAATATAAAAGCAAGTACAATCAGGAATAAACAAGAACTTGTTAATTTTTCCTCTCCTGTGTGTGTTGCGAAACAAAGCCCAGTTAAACTAACGAAACACAGACATCTGGTACTGCTGCTCTTATGGCATCCCAGTCGAAAGCACAACGTAATTTCCTTGGGCCAGAAGCAGAGATAAGGGCAATTACTTTGGTGGTTATTTCTAACACTCAGGCTTGTCCAAATACTTTCTACAGTTGTCAAATACTTACAATAAACCCCAGTTATCTATTGTACAGCTGGTATGTCTTTACAAGCTTTTCCATAAAGACTCTCCTAATCAATGAAGGACTGGCATTTTTAAATCACTATAAAGTTACCATTCCCCCTACGCAGCTGCACAAAGATTTTGATTTTTGTCTAGAATACGCCTTTTTTTCTTTTTGAGTCCACAAATTTGGGGGGCAGAGACTGTGTTTCAGTCCATTATTGTCTTCTGATAATTGTGCCAAATGTGTTTATTTTTCAAGCAAAAAGTAGGAGATAGTATTTAATTACCATGACAACACTTTGAGGTCCTAAAGGAAACTATTGAAATGAAAGTCCTAAATGAAAGGACTTTTTTAAAAAAATGGAATTTGGTATATTTAACAGACTGAGTACATCACATCCAAAGCACAGTTTAAGTCCAGTTGGCAACTCAGCGCCATGCATCTGCTCATTTACTCCCTCTGGTGGGATGGGGAGGAGAAAATACAACAAAAGGCTTGTTGGTTGAGACAAGGACAGGGAGGGATAACTCACCACTCACTGTAATGCGCAAAACAGACTCAGCTGGGAGGAAAGACCAATTTTAACCTGTTACAAATAAAATCAGAGCAAGATAATGACAAATAAAGCCAGATCTTAAAAATATCTTCCCCCAACCCCTCCCTTCTTCCCACGCTTAACTTCACTCCTGATTTTAGAATCATAGAATCACAGAATGTGTTAGGTTAGAAGGGACCTTTAGAGGTCATCTAGTCCAACCACCCCGCAGTGTGCAGGAACATCTTTAACTAGATCAGGTTGCTCAGAGCCCCATAAAGCCTGGCATTAAATGTCTCCAGGGATGAGGCCTTCACCACCTCACTGGGCAACCTGTTCCAGTGTTTCACCAACCTCATAGTGAAGAGCTTCTTCCTAATGTTTAATCTAAATCTACCCTGCTCTAGTTTAAAACCATTGCCCCTTGTCCTATCACTATCCGCACTTATAAAAAGTCCCTCCCCAGCTTTCCTGTAGAACCCTTTCAGGTACTGTAAGGCTGCAATAAGGTTCACCCAGAGCCTTCTCTTCTCCAGGCTGAACAGCCCTAACTCTCTCAGTCAGTCCTGATAGGAGAGGTGCTCCAGCCCCCTGATCATTTCTGTGGCCTTCCTCTGGACCCTCTTCAACAATTTCATGTCCTTCCTGTACTAAGGGCTCCGGAGCTGGACACAGTGCTCCAGGTGGGCTCTCATGGGAGCAGAGTAGAGGGGCAGAATCACCTCTCTTGACCTGCTGGCCATGCTTCTTTTGATGCAGCCCAGAATGTGATTTGCCTTCGGGGCTGCAAGCGTGCACTGTCCAGCCTTTTGTTCACCAGTACCCACAGCAGTGCAGGGGGACAGGGAATAGGGGTTGCAGTAATTCTTCACATGTTGTTTCTCCCACTCCTTCCTCCTCAGGAGGACTCCTCACACTCTTCCCCTGCTCCAGTGTTGGGTCTCTCCCATGGAAGACAGTCTTCCATGGACTTCTACAACATGAGTCCTTCCCATGGGCTGCAGTTCTTCACTAGCTGCTCCAGCATGGGTCCCTTCCATGAGGTGCAGTCCTTCAGGAACAGACTGCCCCAGCACAGGCTTCCCATGGAGTCAAAGCGTTCTTCAGGCCCTGCCACCTGTGCGGTCCTTCACAGGCTGTAGGTGGATCTCTGCTCCACCATTATTCTCCATGGGCTGCCAGAAGACAGCCCACCATGTCACCATGGGCTCCAGGGGAATCTCTGCTCTGGCCACTTCCTCCCCCTCCCTTCTTCTTTGACCTTGGTGGCTGTGTAGTTGTTTATCTCATAATCCTACTCCACTACCTGCTGCAGGTTCCTTCTGCTGGCTCTTGAAGAGCTTTTGGGCTGGGGTTGGGCTGGGCAAGCCAGGATCACGACACTTGCCACTCCCATGTGCTGTGCCCCTCTTATGTATGTTATCACAGAGGTGATCCCACCATTGCTGCTTGGCTTGGCCTTGGCCAGAGGCAGATCTGAGTTGGAGCCCGGGAGGCTTCTAGCAGAAGTCACTTCTGTAGCCCCTCTCCCACTACCAAAATCCCACCACACAAACTCAATACACAGAGACATCATGCTGTTGTTACCCAAGCAAATGAAAAAGATAAACACTGGGACAAAAGTAAATTTTATAAATGGCAAATCTGAAGAACAGAGAAACTGAAGTGACATGTCCAAAGTCACAGAAGAATTGACTGTAGATTTCTCGTTATCTCTTCCTGTGTCAATCACTAAAGAAACAGGCCTCCTAAAGAGTGTTCCTGCAAAACAGTTCTTTGATGGTTACACCTTAGAATATGACAGAAATACTTGGATACAGTGAGGTGGAACAATGAGAAATAACAGCAATGTACATAAAAGGGGTAAAAAGATATTTTAACCACGTGTTAGAAAATACAAAAATTGTGAGAAGTGATCTTACTTGCAATTAAACTTAGAAGAGCTAAAAAAACCCTATGATTCACAATTCACCCACAAGTCAGATTTTGTTCTATTTTGGAAGCCTAACAAGACTCCCTCTCTAGTCACAACGCCTCTTTTGCCTCATTCTGCCTGTCAAAGGATCATTTTAACCTTAAGTCATTATGATGTTATTCCTAATCATAGATATTCTACAATGTTGGAGAATTAAACTTGCTACAGGGTTAAGATTCAGAAAAAAAGAAAACCAAACCAACCAACCAAACAAAAAACCTCAAAGAAAACAAAACCCAAAAAACCTCAAAACCTCAAAAAACTTAAGAGTATATCTTAATACATTTAGGCCTTATCCAGACAAAACTGCTGGGCCAATAAACTTCTTAAGAGGGACTGCCAGTTTCTGAAGATAACTCCTTCAGAGAAAAGCTGTCACCCTTGTTGCCACTACGGACTACAAGATGCAGCCATGTAGTGACTTCACTGGTTCAGAAACTCTGGGGCACTTGTTGCTACCTGCATGGCTCAGGAACACAGTCCAGCCTACAGTTCCAAGACTGAACTTCCATCAGTTAACTATGCAAGCATCATCCTTATGCGGTTCATGAAATTAGATTTTTTGCAGTTACTGAGGCATACACCATGAAAGAATGACATCTGTATTTGGATCTCTGGGAAGTTTACAAAGCTTGCCAAAAACAGCTGTAAAAATACGGTGATCAGCTGTAAATCCAGAAAACACACCTTTTGTAATCCCTCAAGGCTACCATTCCAGGTGACTGGGTACTCTGTATGTTGCACCAATGAGAAGAGGTAGTCTGGAGAATGGGATAAACCACACTGAAGGCAGTGTAAGACAGAGACCTGCTGGGCTGCGGATTTCTCAAGCATCTCCCTCTAACAAGCAGTGGCACCTCAAGTCCCCTCTCATGCCTGCAAATGCATGTACTACAGGGCCACACGAGGAGCACTCCCTACCCTTTCCGGTAGTACCAGCAACTTGGAAACCACCCTGACCAGAGCATGGCTTCTCTACACCCCTGTCCCCCACGCTGTCCCCGCACTGGGCTGCAGCCTCTCCCCTG
>NW_010175137.1:0-4415 GCF_000695765.1 Mesitornis unicolor
GGACAAAGCCCCATATTTCACACCCCGCGACGCCGCGCGCGCAGCCCAGCAGCGCCCGGACGCAGTGCTGGCCGTTTCGAGGTCAGCACAAATTTTCCATTTACTTCAGCAGGGACAGGATTTTGCCCGAGGTGCCTGCAGATGTTCAGAGAGATGCCCCAAGGCCCTGCAGATCACCGTGGCTCCACTCACTACCTTTTGTGTTTGCCGTTTGCTTCTGCCTCGCTGCCCGCCTTCCTCCCGGTCCCGAACTGCCTCGGAGAAACAGCGCACGGGTGGCCAAGTTCTGGCTCCTGAGCAGGAAACCATATCAGAGGTATAACGGGGTTGTTCGTGCAGAGAAGCTGCTGGTTGATCCCCGTTTCCAGCTGGGGGGACGTGAGCCAGCAGGAACCCACAAAGGACATTGGCGGGCATTGGCGGGGAGGGGTTGAGGGGGTGCTTGGTTCATGGAGCCGTGCTCCCCACCCATTTGCTGACATCCCCCATCCACGCCAGCTCTTTGGGCTTGGGAGGACTGCGGTGCATGTCCAGGGCTCGGCACAGGTAGATATTTTGATATGGGGTCACAAGGAGAGAGCTTGGTACCCTTGAGCTAATGGGCAGCTCCAAGGGGCTGGGTTGGATCACCGGTGTGGTGGCTGCGCTCTGTGTGATGGTGCTTTCTCTAAGTCTCTTCTTCACAAAAATGCAGCAGGGCTCAGTTTCTGGTGCTGCCCACTTGGCTCTTCAGACCGAGAAACAGAAACGAAGAAAAATAATTCATTTTCTGCTTATACAGAACCACAGAGAAAGATTTTATGAAGACGTGAGTCAGTGCAGAGCTATGACAAGCGAGAATATAAAGCAGATCGGTAATTCCGTATTGGCAAAGTTAACAGTTCGGCAATAGGGACCCTTGGGACTACATTTAGTCCATCTACCACTGTATTTTTAATACCTATATGATTAAAGAGCTCAAATCCCATTCTCAAAAGCACCCTGGGAGTCAAATTCATCCTAATCCAAAGCTGTTTCTTTACTTTCTTTTTCTTTTGGAAGGCTGCAGAGGTGAGATTTCAGGATTCTCTAGAAAATGTGTGGAAAGTATAGAATTTACTAACCAGAGCGTTATTTTCTTATAGTTTCCAGCTATGTGAGAGAGTTCTGGGATGGATCAACTGTGCTACGTGCTGTAGGTGTGGACCATGGCTCGCGCTGCTGGTGAGGCCCTCCTCCAGTGCTCTCCTTGGGTTTCTCTGCTCAAGCCCTACTACAGCCTTACTAACACACTATCAGCCAGCGCGTGCATCTGCATCCCTCCCTGTGGGGAGAAACACCCTTGCAGTGAGAGTCTATTCACCGAAAAGCAAACCCAAGGGTTTAAAAGTAACGCCTGGCGCTTGCGCCTCGGTCGCACGCTGATCAAACGGCTGCGACGGAAACCCCTAAATTACCCGAGGGGGCTCTGGTGAGACTATTACACATGTAAATACATCGTCACGGCGAGCCGCCCGCCAGAACCGCTTCACGTCCAGACAGTGACTGTACGAAGCCAAAATAACCAGTGGGTATTAATCAGCAGTCGAGGCCTGCAAATATTTGCTCGTTTCCATAGCAGCGATCTGTATGCCCACGGACAAAAAAAATACCTTCTCCCACATCACGTTATCATCACTTCCTAATAACATAATCATAAAAGCATTTCTGGGAGGAGAATAAGCACCGTTAATTAACAGATTTATAAACGAGTGGAGGAGGAGGTGGCAAATGAGGAACTGAGCGTAAAAATGCATGCATGAGCAGAAGATGACGGCTTGGGCCTGTTTCGTTTCTCACGGAAACTTCGCAAACTCTTAATTATCTCACAAAAATCCTATCTGCCTTCCTCCGAAAATAAAACTTCTGACAACTGTTCAAACCATGCCGCACTCTCACCCACAAAGCACACATTTAGGTAAAAATATAAAGCCCTGGCTGCGAAGTGTCGGGGTAATTTATTTGCAGCAGAGAAGTGAGACTTTTGGCATCGCTCTCGCGATCAGCCCCTCCCGAAGAGGGATGCAGCGGGGCCGCCTGACGGGAGCTACGGGGAAGGGGGCACTAAGGAAAAAGCGACACTTGGCCAGCCAGTAAATTAGGCATTAAATTGCGTTGAACCTGCTGCCTTACTCTGAAAACACCACTTGGCTCCCGAAAAATCTGCTTGGAGTTCATCTCTAACTGATGCCCAACGTGCATCTTTCCCAGACTGGGGTGACCATGTGGCCAGGCTCAGGATAAAAGGGTTTTAAAGGCCATTTACTGAGGCTTCAGGCTGGACATGGAGCACCCAAACTCCGAGAGGTTTTTGGGAATAAGGCTGGTTTTGTTCACTCCTATCAAAAATTGAGTTATTAAAAGATAAACTGAGTTTTGTCTATAAATGCAAAGAGTAGCAGTGAAGTTTTAAGGTGCTTTGATAGGGACCAGCAGGACCCAGAGGACTCATTTCTGGGTTCCAGTTGAGCACCAAGCCCAAACCTCCCATCGCCCCAGAGCAGGAGGCAACTGGGTGACACTGGGCAGAGCCTCACCACCTGCAGGGGTCTGGATGAGACCCCCACGGACATCGGTGTGAGGTGACAGACCCACCTGCACACAGCAGCACAGGGCATGGACCACACCACGCTGGACACGGAACCCTTGTGTGAGGAGAAACCCATCATGGGACACATCACCGTACCCTGCAAAGCAGCGAGCGGTACAGGCCCTAAACTCGGCTGCTGGGGTCCAAGCGATGGCTCTGGTGAGGGTTGGGGTATTCCAGCAGCATTTTCCAGAATGGAGAGGTGTGGATGTCCCCTCGTCCTGCGGCAGCTGGATGGCCCGCAACACCTGATTAATATCACATCACCATCTGCAAAAAGAACTGAACGTAGATGTGGGCTGCAACGTCGAGCAATCTCGGCTGACATCTGAGTAATGTTGATTTTGTTTAGATGACAACCTCATTATGGCGCATAATTGCGAGGCAATCTCCTAGTAAACACTGGGTTAAAAACTACTGGAAGATGCTTGTTCCTCTCGTTATTAATTAGCATGTGTCCACTCCGCCAGATCCAGCGCCCAAACTTCATTTGTTATGTTCAGCCAAATGCATGAATAGCTTTTGAGTAATTATTTTCCAACATCATCTAATACCTCTCTGCACATCAATTAAAAATCCTCTTAACAAGGAGCTGCATTTTGTTTGAGATCAAATGCCTAGTCCAAAGCTGTATCAATCATGTAGAGCTAATTAGTGGGTCTGCTTTATATCATTTGTTTTACTTTATTATTCTATTATACTCTTCCTAATGAAACCAATTGAACAATTTTTAAATCTTTGTTCAATTAATTGGAGGCTTAAAGGCCAGCTACCTAGGCAGGCTTTTTCTGCTTTAAAAAAGCACGCATGCAAAGAAAGGGAAGAAAAAAATCCCTGCATGCTTTATATCTGTTTGTTTTACGCGGTGAATGCTCTACAGCTGTTTTTAAAGGTTTATCACCACTTTTACCTGGCTCGCAAATAACTCACGGCTCACCAGCCCCTGGCGCCCTTTGTTCCCAGTTTGGCGATGGAGAAAAGGGCTGAAATGATGGGAAATGGTGGGACCGGGGCTGCCGGGTCCCCAAAATCATCACCCCTGGATGCTGACATTTCCTAAGCCACCTGCAGCTCCTCACAGAAAGCACCTTTGGAAAGGATGCTCAGGGTAAATATTTGCGAGGGGGGGGGAAATCGCCTTTTAAATCCTTGATATGAGAAAAAAACAGCGGCTCAAACGTTAGGTGAGGCTGCAAGCAGCTAATGCCCCCTCCTCTCTCACACAAGGCTGCTCTTGTTTCATGTCAGATCATCAAAAGCACTGATACACCTGAATTTCTTATTATTACGGAGTGAAACAGCACCAGACGTCGACCCACATACGAAACACCCACAGCATCCACATTCTCAAGGGGCAGGGATATTCTTGCCACCAAACTCTCTTTCTACCCCTCCCCTATTAATCTTAAACTGCCCAACTCCCCAAATATTTGCAGGAGGACGTATCAAGTGTCACAAAGCATATCTTAATTAATGTACAATCAGGGTGGTTAATGCTGGTAAAGTAGAACTAATTTTCTCCAGCTAGCTTGTCTAAATGGTCCCCTATGCAGCAAAAGTGAATGCATTTCAACTAAATAAAACTGACAAATCAGCAGATGCTTAGGGGCTCACAGCAAATGGACTGGGTTTCCTTTTCATATGGGTAAGAAGGGTGAAAATAAGAATAACTTTCACATGCCGTCAGATCGCTGTGGAGAAGTCAAGTAATATTGCAGTAGCATTCGAGCAGAGGGAATTCAGATTTAGACCTCTAGAAATCTGGGTTTCAGAGATGAGTTTCTACTTCTTTTTAATATCAAAAAAA
>NW_010175138.1:0-2307 GCF_000695765.1 Mesitornis unicolor
ATATTATATATCAAGTACATATCCATTGCAGTTTCATTCCAATGTTTCTGTGTTTTATCGTCTCATCTTTCTGTTTATTTGAAGATAAAATATGTGATCTAAACCTGTAGCGTTTTTAATTGGCTAAATACATTCAATTGTTCTGTCCTGAAACACTATTCTTTGCTCTTTAGATCAGATTAATTGCAGGTATCTGCTTCTGCCAGTGACAGCTCAAGACTCGTGACGTTTTTGTGGGTTTATTTTTCCTTCTCATCTAGCTAGTGGTATTAAACCTCTTTTTTTTTTTTTTTCCCAGGCAGCTTCAATTTGCAAAGGCTGAGCAGGTCAATCTATTGTCCTTGCTGGCGGCCCAAGATGCTGCTGGCCTGCTGCACAATAGGCAGCCTTTGGGGGTCAAAGCCTGCATGTGGCTGATAACAAAGCGATTCCTGGCTGGAAAACACAATGATTAGTGAGCTTCAGTCTGCATCAACCTGGAACTGGAGCTCAATGGCAAATCCTAAAGATGCCACATTCAGGGATCTCTTCTGTCCCTGTCTCTTTCTTTAAGAATGGAAGCTGCAAACTCAGAAATCAAAACCCTGTTGCTTTTTAAAATTATTTTTAAAAATTATTTTTATTGAAACCTCTAATAAATGAGTGGGTGTGTGTGAACGGGACAAACTTCCAATTCATTGCCTCATCTGTATGCACAGTGTCTGTACAGTTTTGCTATCTCTGACAAATAGGAACTGTGCTTTCTGATTTCCAATCTCATAAACACAGCTTCTTCTCCCTGGCCCTTGGATAGTTTAAGTCCTTGGCTGGACACAGGCTGAGGACTGCCTGGCAGGGGAGCGGCTCTGCAGGAAAGGCCCTGGAGGTTGGGGCAGCAAGCTGGACAGGAGGCCACAGCATATACTGGCAGCAGGGGGTCCTACAGCAGGCCACTCTTAGGTGCATGGCTGGAGGATGAGTGATAACAAGAAATGAGAGCTTCAGCCTAGGTTTGAGGAAAAATATTTTCCTTGTGAGAACAGCTGGGCACTAGAATAGGTTGCCCAGTGAGGTTGTGCTGTCTTCATCTTTGAACATTATCAGGACCCAAATGGAGCAACCTGTCTCAGAGCTGACCTTGCTTTGAAGATGAAGTTGGACTAGAGATTTCCTAAAGTCTCTTCCTACCTGATGTATCCTGTCATTTTCTATCATCTTCTTCCTTTAAATACCTTTTGAAAATAATCACCTTAAGCCTAACTAGTAATAGAAGAAAAAAAAATGTGGAAAGTGGTATAAATAAAAATGTGGGGAAAGACTTATTTCTGCAGATTTAAAAGTAAAATAGAGTTGAAAGTGCTAAGACTTTCTACAATTAGGTGGGAACCATAGAGAACCTTATAAATGGGATTTAAAGTGCATGATTCATGTTGGATGACTTAAATGTGGGAAATCAGACCTTCCTTTAGGCTTGGAGAGGGGTTACATCATGACCCAAAAAATAGAGATTTCAGGGAGAGATGGGAAGAATCTTGGACCTGCAAATTATTAATAGAATATCTGGTTAGAAATGTAAAATTTTAGTGATAGTATCCTTAAGTTTATTAAATGTAATGGGTTAAGTAAGATAGGATACAGTACTACAGCAGCATAGCATAAGATTTCAAGAATTTGAATAGACAGAAATGTATGAGTATAGGAAGCACATGTGATGCAGTGGAAAGAAAGGAAATGATACAGCAACCTAAAGCATTTTACAGTTTGGTCATTGGTGTGACTACAAAAGAAAGATTCAAAAAACAGTGAGTAATAAAGTAATTTTATGAAGTGCTATTGTGAAATCAAAAGATAAAGCATGCAAGAAATACAGAAACGTGGTGAAAACAAAACTGAAAGGATGGTTTTAAAGTCTTATGTGAAAAAAATGGAGTACAGAAGAACAGCTTTTACTGCTGGGCAAAAAGATCAAAAGGGAAAAAAAATCAAAGAAAAACCACCATATTCTAGAAACCTATAAATACAGCAGTATATCCTACAGAATAAAAATCAATCTCATCATATAAGCAAGCACGCCAGAGGCAAAATAAAAAATAACCTGAAAATAGTTTGATTAGTGAAATACTGCTGGTTTTAGATGTTTAAGCTAATCAAGAAGTATCTTCATGTGGAGTAATATGGAATACATAGAAGTATGAATTATGTGTATCTAGTGCTTTGGTCTAAGATAATGCAAAACTGAAAAGGACAATGCCTCTGTTCTGTGGTATTGACTTTGCTATTCTCTTTTCCACTTGCTAGATAAGGTTAGGTAACCCAATGTCTTTGCAG
>NW_010175138.1:2338-13232 GCF_000695765.1 Mesitornis unicolor
AAGTTCCTCATTGCTTTGACAAAATCTACGTCATTACTAGTACACTATAAAGCCAGAGAACTAAAACTGCCACACTGGTCAAATAAGCAGGGGCAACAATTCTTGTTTGCAGCATTGTTACTACTAGATGCATTGTAACTTTAAGATACGTATAGCTTTTCTTTGTGTTATATGCTCAGTAAAGCTTGACCATTATAAATTAGACAAAAAAATGCAGGGTTATTGCAGACTCCTCGAATTGAGGAGAGGTAGATTGGACATAGCTTATAAAATCATAGAAATGCTGAGAGCTGTTTAGCAATGGACTTGTAAAAGTAGAAATAAAAGATGTTTGCTTCACAGAGCTCCTGTTTTATTAACACCTTTGATGCACTTATTGAACAAATTAATCTTAGGGAATTTAAATCAGAATTTAACGGCTGATATCCTCACAGGAGCTATGTACATACGCATCCCTAGATTTCCTTCTTTTTAAGCAGTGTGTTTTCTTTTTAATTTTTATAATGTTTCATTTTCAAAAATATTGATGAGATGCAGTTTGGCATAATTTGAAGAGGGTAAAAGAATGAGCAAATTAGTTTAGTTACTTTCAATTATTTTTTTTTTAATTTAAATGAATGCTAGTGAACAAACAGGTACTTCAGCATATGGTTATTATTCTTGAAGAATAAATGCAGAAATAATTCTTGTTAAGGCTTGTAGTTCTATGCATGTGTCATAGAAATGTATACTGTATAAACCTACATTGGATTTTTGTTAACGAACTTTCTAAGAAGTGTTCCAGGTAGTCAGAGGCCTAGCATGAGGTTTGAGTAACATGAAAAAAGAACAGGAAAGATGTAGAAATAACAGGCTATTTCATAAAAGTAAGAAGCTTTGGGAGAAGTTATAAATTTAATGACTGACCAGTTTTTAGGAAATTGTGCAATTTAATTTAAATAAATTGTATTATGATTTTTTGAGAGATCATTGAAATTACATGTATTTAAACACTGAGCTATGATACAATAAATTTTCTGGTAATTAAAGAGAGAGTCTTACCATCCTTTCTTATCAAACGAATGGACTCGTGATGTTTTTGGCCTTTTCGTGTAACATACGGTCCTATTCTGAACTGACGTATTTTTATGTATTTACCAGTAGGCAGAAAGCAAAACAAATCTGGCACTTAAATTTCCTCTGCAATCTATTTTATGCTAACTTTATGTCAAAAGATTCTTACAGTTACTGACTGGGTTATTTTCCATCTTGAATAGCAAATTAATTAGAGGTTTAACTGAATTTTACACCTCTGATGAGTTCTTGTACTGTGTCAGCTTCCTGGTCAGATTCCATCAGTTTTCTTTGTGTTGCCTGTCGAGAATCAGAAAGGCATGCAAATCCAATGTTATACATGTTCTCACCATATTCCACCTTTCCATGTTCTTTGTGTTTCCAAAGCAAAATATCTGCTGAAGGGCAAAAAATAAAGTTGTCTAAGAGAACTAGAAATACTATCAAATGGCATCTTGAGAACTTTCAAGGAAACTTTTTTTTTAAATCTACAGCAAGCTTCTTGTCTGAAGCCCTTAACCTGTAAGGGATTATTGACTGGAGGACAGAAAGAAATAGATAATATTAATATTCAACTAGAGTCTATTTAATTAGACAGAAATAGCAGTAATGAGTTAAGAACCAGCAGTTAAGTGATTTCTAAATTCCTGGGAAATAAAGTCTAGGAGAGAAAGAGCAATAGCAAAGGAAGAAATTACAGTACCTCCTATTGGAGTAGAAGGTGTTTAATTGTCTATGATGAGGATTCTTACTATACTGATATGTATGTTGCAAAGAAATCTGAGGAAAATAACTTGTGAGGTGCCTTTTTTATGAGAGCTGAAAAAAAAAAGCAGTCAAGAAATGTTTTCTTGGCTGTGTCTAAATAGATTCAGCACCAAATCTGTTCCAAGACCACAACTGAATAATTATGGTATGAATTTTTGATTTCAAAAACTTCAGGTTTATTAGCAGAAGAACATAAGGTAAAGACCAGCTAGCATAATTTTATTCTCCCTGGCACATTTCTTTTTATATTGGACTAATTTTATTTCTTTCTTTGAGACTATCTGCAAACAGCTACAATGAGAAGACAACGAAGTCCATAACTTAAAAATACCATCAGGTACTTCTTACTCATATCACAATCTTGCTGCCTGTCCCAAAACACATATATACCCTTGTGGCAGGAAGATTGTGCAACTCTGGTATAGTCAATGTTCTCCAGTGAAATCTGAGCACCACTTAGACTGTAGGAGAGATTTATGTCGGTGTGCAAGTGCTTGCACATAGTGGTATTTTCAGAAATACTTAACTCCATCTTACTTAACTGTATCTTTGATATCTCAGTGCCTCACAAATATAGTGTTTTGTTCTACTTCCCACTGCTCCCAGTTGTTTCCTCAGCACAGACTTAGTTTTCAGGTGGACACTCTGAACGGAAAATAGTGTTTTTGTTCTGGAAAAAAAAAATAAAATCCTTTTGTATGGTCCTTCAGCTGTTCAGAGAAGGGTGAAAAACTGATAAATGTGAAAGAAAAGCATTCACTGATAGGACTTTGAAACAATTGCAGCAAATCTAATCTTCTCAGAATACATCTTCACTTTATTGTTCTTGCCCTCAATAAATATTTAGGTTTAAGCTACACTTCAAATTTGTCCTGAGCCCGATCCCACCCAACAGAAATAATTTCTTTTCTGTATCTTTAGGAGAAGGAGGTTATTTGTTATACGGTGAAAGGTTGCTCAATCAAAGCTGGTAATCATGCAAGAACAGAGAATCTCCAGATGACCACAGATCAGCAAATGCTAATCCTGCCATCATGCCCACTAAAAAAGTCACTGCTTGTTACTGGAATGTCACTACAACTGCACTCAGTCACTCAGGTCAGTGCAGTTGAAGGCTCTAGTTGACCAGCAAGAAAGTTCTAGCTCTAGATGTCTACTTGGGTGTCTTTGAGTTACCTGCCTTGCGCAGGGTTGTTTCAGCTGGTTTAGTTCAGTGCATGGGGCTACGCATTCTTCTACAGTGGAACCACCTGTCCAGGAGTTGAGTACTGGGCAGGAACTGGTCCTGCCTTCCAAAATAAGACATCCCTGCTCATCAAAGTCCTTATTCTACTTTTCCATGTAGTTACTAATTCTCCAACATCAGATCTAGCCAGAGGAGTTTCCCATTCAGGCTTCATTCTCCCCGAGTGACTTGTTCCTTGTCCCCTCCGTAGAGGATTATGCACCACTTTAATTTTTTCTCTTGTGTAATTGCTAACATCTGAATAGTAAAATGACTTCTTAAAATAGTTAGAGCTGTACTTCCAGGTTAGATTTCTTCTCTCAGCTGTTCTCTCCTTTCACTTTGCAGGAGGATATGGCCCGCTGTGTTGTATGATCACCTTTGCATGATAAGACCCTGAATATGAAATGTTCACTTTTAAGCAATAATAAGGAGGGCATGCTTTGGTATTAGTTTGCTTTGGGATGTGATAGTGAGTAGAACCCATCATTGACATGGCAAGGAGAGCACAGGAAGGATCGTCTAAACTGAGTCTATGAACAGAGGAACTGTAATGTAAAAATGGCACTTCATGTGTGTGGGAGGGAGGCAATAGCAACACTTCAAGCTTCCAGGTGATCTCTTGTTTCTCCCTTATTTCTGGATGAGTTTGTGTTTTTCCTTAAAATCTCCCCAAATTCTTTCTCTTTGCAGAAGTTATTTCATGGTGAGTCTTCACTGTTATTTTCCTCTATGTTCCTCACAATATTATAAAAAAATAATTATATGACACTCCCTATGACTAAAGTTGTTCATACAGCATGTACAAGAATTATAATATTTAAAAGAGCTACTTTAGGATAGATCCATCAGGTTCTGATGTTTCAAGTCCTTTAAGGCAACGGCAAGATGTATTAATTGCTACAAGCATCTATTTTGGTACAAAATATCAGCTATCTTTATTAAAACCTCTAATAACACCACCTTTGAGACCACCTTTATCACTGAGAAATGTGACTAAAGGAAAGTCATCAAGAAAACTGTGACTCATGTCTCTCTAGATTTATTTTAAAATCTTCAGTAGCTAAGTTGGATTCAGTGTTTATTTTACAGAAAATATTTTTGTCACACTTGCCTTTTCATGAAACATAAAAAATAAATATCTTTTGTGTTTCAGTTATCCCTTACATTCTTATGTAAGTCAAAGTGAAAACCTACATAAAAGTCACTAAAATCAAGCATCAAACTGCAGGCATTATTCTCTTGTCTCAGGTGTTGGATTGGTTGTCATCTTGAGAAATGTAGTTGTCCTTTAATCCAAACACCATTTTATGCACATAATAAAAGTGATTTCTACCCAGTAGTCACATATAGCCATTGGCTCATAAATTCTCACCAGCACCATCTTGTTGTCTCTGATGAAGGACATTCCTTTACTTGAAGCCAAGAGCAATCAAGTATTAAAATAATTTTCAGCAGGCATTCAGCATGGTGAATTATGAAGCAAACAACTGTAGGCATCAGAATTAACAGAGAAGAGCTGACTGGAACAGTTAGTTAAATGTAAGCAGACTTAGCATCTAAGCCTTTACTCTGCTGTGATGATTTCTGAAACAAAATACAAAATTATGTGCATATGTGTAAAAATAAATGCATGTGTGCATGAAAATGCAATGCTTCTCAAAATATTTTAGAAAACATATTAGCTCTGAAAGACAGATGAAAGTCTTTTCGCAATTTTGTTTGTCTCTCAAGCATTACTAAATGAAGAGTGAAGTCAGGTGATAGTAAATAATAATAATCATACTGCAGACTGATTATTAGGCAACTACACAATATCCCTGGTTTATTGCAGCAGAGAAACTACTTTCCTGGAGCAGTTTTGACCACCTCTAAATCAGTTTTCTAAGTAATGTGTCAATTCAGATTCCATAAAACTGTTCTCCTCTGACTCAGAACATGAAGTTTTTTTAAGAATACAGTTAAAATGTGGCTCGATAGGGCTGAATCTCCCTAGAAGTTAATTGTCTTACAGGATTTCCACAGTTTAAATTGAGCTTAGAGGATCTTCATTGTCATTGCCTGAAGTTTTATTGCATCCTAACAACATATAAAGTTCTTTTAATGCTTTCTGCAGTGTATTTTTCCACCCTAGACAACCACTTCCTACTTTACTTTGGAAACATTGGATGGTAGGAGTGATTGTTAGACTGGGGTAGAGTTTCAAAGCAGGAGGAAGTGGCATACTGTCTGTCATGGAACGGGACTATCAAAACTAGCCACCTTGGTCTCCTCTCTCTAATGTCTTATAGAAATAGGTGAGTAATTTCACATCCCTGATCTAAGGCACGTTCCTTAGAACAGCATACATCCCCTTTTGCAAAGGTCCTACTACTTCAATTTATTAGAGTGTGCCAACCTGCTCATCTCAGACTGCCAAAGTTTGAGGCAGCGAATCTCATTCTAGATTTGCGTGTTTTTGAGGTGAGTCTCTGATGTAACTGCATACAAGAATGCAGTTGGAAGACTTTGGTCTGAATAACTTTGCTGGTGTTTTTCAAATCTGTAATGTGGTCCAAGAGTGACATTGATGAGGAAACCATTTCCCAGGAATTTTGCCAAGATGGACTGATTTCTTCCTTGGGATATTCAGTGGGCCCAGATCCTATAGTCATTTTTTGGTTGCCCTTGGTCTCCTGTTAGAGTAAGCAAACAGAGCTTCCCATCACTTGCTCTGGGCCCTAGCTCTCCTCAGTAATTTTTAGGTCAATTGTCTAGGCCATTTCTTCTTCCATTTTGGGTAGGAAAATTAACAATTCTTTTGGTTATATGTTTTCCCCCAACTCCTGTAGAGAATGGACCAACACTGGTCCCCTGCTCAGAGATTTATCTCCTATTTAGGGAATATGATATAATCTGTTTGACAGATGTGACAGGGTCAGGGAGAAACAGAGAAGAGTTATTGGGAGCAGAACTGTGAGTATACATACATAGGGGTGGGAATTCAGTGCCTTGGAAGAAAATGCAGGAATATAGGGGAGAAAGGGGTGGTGGTAGATGAGTTGAAAAGTAATGGAAAAAGATGATTTGGGAAAAACAGAAAAGCAGGAGAACTAAATCTGAGGTAAGTTAGACCAGAATAGGCCACTGAAGAAAGGAACAGTTTTAAGGTTAAGAAATACCTTGGGGAAAATGAGAGTTGATGGATAATGATATTAGTTCCTAAATTAAGGAGAAATTAACTGAAGGGCAAAGTATCTCCTAAAAAAGAAAGGAAGGCTTACAAAAACACATACTAAGTGGAAAGGAGAAATGAATGAAACTAAAAGTTGACTTTCTAATTTGATAGAGCAGTTAAGACCAACATTTTACGATGACTTGAAATCTGCATTAGCATTGTACACACTGCAGAATTGTAGTGTCTTCACAAATGTTATTAAGATTTCCCTAGACAAGAGCACTAGTGTGGATGCCTCTTATCCTCCTTAGTGCCGGGATGTTAGGACAGGCAAAGGCAGTCGTCCAGCTTTTGGTAGTCTTTTAGGGGTCCCAGTCGCTGATCATTAGAGCAGCTTGAAGTTCAGACTGAACTCTTACACTTGACGTGATATCCAGTAGGGAGCCAATTTAGAGAGTAGGGGACAGGTGCGTTATGTCCAGGCATAGCTTCCTTCAGGCTGAGAATTTTATGCCTAGGTTGATGGTGGTGTTTTAAGGCAGTCAGGATATAATGACTTTTATAAATCTGAAACATTTTTCTTCCCTTTTCCTTGTCCTGTGGGGGCAAAAGTGATATTAGGAATGAGTCAGGACTCATAAAAAAATTCCCAGTTTGTATTTAGGGATTGTAAACTCAGATTAGAAGGTAATCACAGCTGCTGGTGGTAGTGTTTCCATTGGAATAGTAGAATAACCAAGTAATTGGAATTGTTCTTAACAATTGTTGAAAAGATGAGCTAAATGATTCTGATGTGTAGTTTATGCTGCTTTTTTTTGAAGGGGGGGAGGGGGTGAGAGCAGTTACTTCATAATAGTTTCTAGCCATAGAAAGAGACCTCTTATCTTTTAATTTTTGTAGGTATCAACCTTATTGCTCCATTGCATTTAATTCTAGAATCTATAGGGTCGGGCCAAAAAGAATACAATGTAAGCAAGTGAATTATTAAATAAATAATCACGTTATTATATTACTTTTAAGCAATATCAACAAAACTTTCGTTGTTATATAATATTTTAACCATCATAACAAATGCTACACAGTTTGTCTCGCACTTCACAGTTATGTAAGATTTTACTACTTCTGTTCTGTTAGCTTTCCATGAATAAATAGTGTATTTATCCACTTGGGTCCACAAGATCAGTCATTTTATGACCTTGAATGTCTGTGTGTCTGTATAGCAGAAAACAGAACAGGATCCAGCTGGCATACTTAGTAATTATAAAGATTATAAGATTATAAAATACTTAGTTATTATAAGATTTAACTGTAATAGGTTAACCCTTTCAAAGTGTCACGTTTCTCTTTGCAGACCAGTCTTGCTCTCTGAGCAGCATTTTTTTTAATGCAGAAGGGAAACTCATTGCTATGAGTCAGCATGGCTTGTCCTGTGAGATATATCCTTGTATCCAGGACTGCAGATCCTGGCTTGGAAGGGAAATAAGAGGTATGAAAAACCTTGAACTGCCTCAGTGCAGCTCAGATGTGTCCTGAACAAAGCATTCACTACCATGCTTTGACAAGCCTGAATATTTCAGTTGGCTTAGACTTTTTTTCTAATAGAAAATTTGAGCAAATAATATTTGTATTTTGAGGAGCTTCAAGGAATCGAAATTTTGGGATTATAGGTGTTTGGATTTTTTTTCCTGGACAGATTTCTGTTTTGCAGTCTGTGTTATTCTGGGACTGGATGGAATTCATTCAGGAATACTGAGGGGCTGGTGGAAGTGGTCACCAAGCCACTTTCCATCATTTATCAGCTGTCCTGACTAACCGGGGAGGTCCTAGTTGACTAGAAGTTAACAAATGTGATGCCCACATCAGAAAGACTGGAAGGAGTATCTGGGGTACTACAGGCTTGTCAGTCTGACCTTGGTGCCAGGGAAGGTTATGGAGCAGATCATCTTGAGTGCGATCATGCAGCACATACAGGACAACCAGATGATAAGACCCACTCAGAGTGGGTTTATGAAAGGCAGTTCCTGCTTGACTAACCTGATCTCCTTCTTAGGGTGACCCACTTAGTGGATAAGATAAAGACTGTAGACATTGTATACTTAGACTTTAGTAAAGCTTTTGACACAGATTTCCACAGTGTTCTCCTGGAGAAACTGACTGCCCGTGGCTTGGATGTGTGCACTCCTTCCTGGGTAAAAATCTGACTGGATGGCAGGGCCCAAAGACTTGTGGTGAAATGGAGTTAAATTCTGCTGGCAGCCAGTTACAAGTGATGTTCCACAGAGCTCAGTATTGAGGCCAGTTCTGTTTAATATATTTATCAAGGATCTGGATGAGGGTATTGAATGCATCCTCAGTAAATCTGCAAACACCAAGCTGGATGGGAGTGTTGATCTGCTTGGGGCAGGAAGGCTCTACAGAGGAATCTGGACAGGCTGAAATGATGGGTCAAGACCAACTGTATAAGGTCATAATAATCCCATGCAGTGCTACAGGTTTGGGGAAGAGTGGCTAGAAACTTGCTCATCAGAAAAGGACCTGTGGATGTTGGTCGACAGCCAGCTGAATATGAGCCAGTAGTGTGTCCAGCTAGCTAAAAAGGCCAATAGCATCCTGGTTTGTATGAGAAACCAGGAAAATGATTGTCCCTCTGTACTTGGTACTGGTGAGACTGCATCTCGAATATTTTGTCCAGTTTTGGATCTCTCAGTACAAGATGGACATTGAGGCACTGGATGTATTGGTTTTTCTGTGAGGGATTTTGAGGCAGGTTTTTTTGGTAGTGGGGGAGGGTTATGGAGATAATCCTGTAAGAAGCTGCTAGAAGCTTCCCCCAGCTCCAATATCGGACCTGCCTCTGACCAGGGCCAAGCTGATCAGCGCCTTTGGGAATTTATGTATTTAAGAAGGGCACAGAAAATGGCCCATCCTCTCTCTTGCCCCAGCCTCAACCAGTGTGGCCCTGGGCATAGACAGTGCAGTCCTGGCCCCAGCCAGGCCGGACCGAGACCAAGTTAAGCTCAAGCCCTGCTGCAGCTCCAGCCCGAGAGAGAGCGAGACGAGAACTCTTCAAGAATCAGCACAGAAGACCTTCAGTGGAGAAAGGAGTGGGATGTGAGGAGAACAACTATGCAGATATCAAGGCTGATGAAGGAAGAAATGAGAGAAGGCAGGAGGAGGTATGCAAAACAGAGATTCCCCCTGCAACCCATGGCGAGAGCACAGGTTGACCTGCCTGCACTCCATGGTGGTTCGCCAGTGGAGCAGATTCACATGAGAAGTGGCTGCCCCTGAAGAGACCATGACTGCATGGACAGTGTGTGCTGAAGCAGTTTGTGAGTGAGGGAACTGCAGCCATGGGCAAACCCACACTGGACTTCTGTGGAAAACTTTTTTCCTGTGGGAAGGGTGCCACATGGAAGCAGAGGAAGAGTGGGAGAAGTCCTCCCTACCCCTGAAGAGGAAGGAGCAACAGAGATCACAAGGGATGAACTGACTGCAACACCCATTCCCATCACTCTGCATCGATGGGCAAAGCAGGGGGGAGTTAAAGAAACTGGGAACAAAGATGAGCCCGGGGAAGAAGAGCAGGGTGGGGGAAGGCATTTGACTTTAAGATCTGGTTGTATCTCTCATTGTTCTATTCTGATGTTACTGGTAACAAATTAAAATCAGGTGTTTTAATCTCCCCAGGATGTGTCTGTCTTTTGCCTGTGACCATAAGTGATGAGCAAAAGCTCTCCCAGTCCTTTTCTTTGCCTAGGCCCTTCTGTGGGCATCATGATGCTCAGTTGCCCACTGGGCTTAAACCGCGACACTGAAGTACGTCCAAAGAAGAGCAATGAAGCTGGTAAAGGGTCTGGAAGCACAGGTCTTATGAGGAGTGGCTGAGGGAGCTGGAGTTGTTTAGTCTGGAGACAAGGACGCTGAGAGGAGACCTTATGGCTCTCTACAACTATCTGAAAGGAGATTGTAGTGAGGTGGGAGTCGGTCTCTTCTGCCAAGTAACAAATGATGAGAGGAAACAACCTCAAGTTGCGCCAGGGGAGGTTTAGTTTACATATTTGGAAAAATTTTGTTACTTAAAGAGAGGTCAAGTGTTGGAACAGGCTTCCCAGGGAAGTGGTGGAGTCACGATCCCTGGAGGTATTTAACACGTAGATGTGGTCCTTAGGGACATGCTTTAGTAATGGACTTGGTAGTGCTAGGTTAACAGTTGGACTCAGTGATCGTCAAGGTCTTTTCCAACCTAAATGATTCTATTATGTAGTCTTTGATGATAAGCCAATATTTATCTGAATTGTAAGGATGTCCAGCAGCCCTGGAGTAGCTCCTTAAGAATAAATGAGATTTTGTATAATAATCAGTAATCATTGTGGCTAGCATCTACACTTACTCCTAGAGAAATATTAGAAGCTGAAAATTATCAGTTGTTCCTAGAGTTCTTGACCCACTTCAGGCAATCTAGAAAATTGAAAAGTTCCCTTGTCAATGTCCCATGGTGGGACAACTCACATGACTGGAATGTGGTGATGGATGGCTATGTCCTTTTCAGGAAAGACAGGCCAGCCAGGCGAGGTGGTGGAGTTGCTCTTTATGTGAGAGAGCAACTACAGTGTATTGAGTACTCTCCAGGGGCAGACGAGGAGAGAGTTGAGAGTCTGTAGATGAGAATTAAGGGGCAGGCTGGCAGG
>NW_010175139.1:0-52199 GCF_000695765.1 Mesitornis unicolor
CTCTGCTTGTTATTTTGTTTCTGCTACTTGATTATCTTGAATAAGAAACCACAGGACAATATTCAGTAATCACATTGATAAATTTTAAACAGAAACCTTTTACTACTTCATAGACATTTATTTTCTAAAGAAGTGGCTGCAGGTAGTAAGTGAACAGGTAAACATACATGTCTCACTGTAAGGTAATATGTGAAAAAATTTAAGTGATTTACAAGGGACCATGATTCTCAGGATTCTTCTTCAGTTTTTTACATTTTGCTTAACATTTTATATACCTTCATTAATGAGAGCTGCTTGCAGAAAAAGGTGAAGTGACAGAAACAGAGTTTACATTGTTAGTCATATCTATTATGCCATTTCCATAAAGCATAATGATGTGTGTTCCAAGAGTACTATAAGTGCAACCTCTGTTCAACGAGAGCAGCTATGTGAACTTTTATAGCTCATGATAAAAACCTTTAATCATAATTAGCAGCTACAATTGAATTACTGATGACTCTGAACAAAACTGTCCAGAATTGGAGTAACTGCTAATACCTTTCAAGGTTATCCTAGGTGGTATATGTGCATTCCCAGGCTCCAAGTAAAACTTGGTCTAGCATCCCAGACTGATGCAAAGCAATTTCAAAATGCTGAGAATTTGCACTTAGTTCTTGTGCAGTAACTGAAAACCTAAGTTTAAAAGAAAGCTACTATCTGTGAGGCAGTTGCAAGCATTTTGCCAGAGGTTCCTCTAGACAATTGTACTACAGTTATCAGGACTCTTTTACTACTACCCTGAAGTATGTAAGTTGTTACAGATAAAGCCACATCAAAATGGTCTGTCATGATTAGCCATATCTTATGACATAGGACAGGTGAATGATAGCAGAAAGATCATGTACCAAATAACTAGATTAATTTGAAGATAAATTCTGTTGTAAAGAGGTAAAGCTTTTTGTCTCAGAAGCACTCATAGGAAGGCCAAGGAAATTATTCTAGTTCCTAACATGAACTCTTTGCTACTTATTTCCTGAATAGGAACAGCTAACAGACCTTGCACAGAATGCATGGGATGTGAATATAGCCATTCCATCCTTACTCTTTCACATTCTGCAAATAACAGGATTATGCACTAGGTTCCACCAGCAGGGCCCCAGTGACCAAGCCTGACTGTAAGCATCTGCTTTGAGATTTGAGGATTTATACAGCAGTAATATTTACACTTTGAAAACACTGCTAAGAGTCAGAAACTTGCAGAAACACAGCACCTAGCTGCCCTTGTAACACTTCCAGTGAGAGCTGGAAAACATTCAGAGCTAGTTTCTCAGTTTAAGCACTCCTACAGGCATACTACAATGAAAGAATAAAGTCTGAGTGATAATGTATGCCCTCATAAGAAACTCTGATTCTGTTTCTGTGATCCTTGAACAAATGGAAGGCTCTAGTGTTTAGAAGGTTAAATAAGAGCAGCATGAAATTTAGAGATAAACAAGGAATTTTCAAGGAAGACAGAGTCTGCCAAAATTCGGAGCTTTTGAAGAGCTAGCTTTACTGAATAATTTATTTTCTTATCATTTACTGTAGCTTGCCCCACACTGGTATTCTTTTATAACACTGGCTGTTTAAGAAAAGCATACATCCATCACTAGCCACATCCTGAGAAACCTGTGTCAGCTGAGCTAAAAGATGACACAGCTCTCAAGCACTCACACTCTAGTGAATAGCTACTTCTTGAAAGACTTTCCTACCTTTTCCTCTCAAAATTCTTCTGCAGTCAGAACTTAGTGTCAAAACTTTATAGCACTTTTGCTACCAGAATCAGAAGTGTTCAAAAACACTAAGGCAGTTTAGGTTGATAATACTACCATAAAAATGCTAAGCCAAATGTACAGTCTCATCTTTGATATTTGGAATACTACAAATAGAAATCATAGTCAAAAGTGTAGTTTTTTTGATTGGTTATCAGTGATGTCACCTGTTCAGCAAGTTACATAATCACATACTGTGCATTCCAAATGAATGAGCAGACTCCCAGTTTTTAACATGAAAATTTACAATTTCATACTTTGTAAATGATTAGCACTCATTGAAGGTCTATAGACAAAGTGATATGTACATTTCTGAGACTCATCAGCTTTATTTATATATAGTCTGTTGAAAGATTGGTTTGCTAAGAGCGTACTTTGGAAGAGAACAGAATAACAACTCAGCCTCTTCTACTGCTATTGCTCCCACCTACAGGAGATGCCAGAATTAACACTAACATTTGGTGAAGTGGTAGGTAGGAGTCCTAACTGAGTAAGTAGCTAGAAATCAGTGTTTGATATGCTAAATTCAAAAGGACCTATCCTGAATTTCTGCAAAAGCCTTGCACTAGTTTTAATACCTTCAAGTGTCACACACTTCAGAATTGTGTTAATTTATATTGATCATTAACCTCTCAAAATCCATCTCAGCACCATTTCAGCAAGAGAAATTACTATCTCCTTGTACACTCACCTTTAAGTCTTCCAGTTACCGTAAAAGCATACCATCATATCTGCCTTTCATAATTTTATGCTAATTTACATATCACTATAAGGATGCTCAGACTACAGCTGAGTAGCTGATAATGCAGTTAAAATCCCTTCTGCCGGTTAGAAGCTACTGAAGAGTCTCTGCTCTCCTTAATGGCATCTTCCTACAGTGAATTGATGGTCAAAAGTAAATGCAAGTGCAGAAAAGGACTTTAAAGAAAGTTTAGCCCTAACAAAATCTTCTTATAGTGCCTTATCTGTTTTAACAAGAATCTGCTTCCATCCTAATAAACTGCCTGTAAAGTTATATTCTCACACTTACATTTTTAGCATCTCAAAGTTTGCAGCAAATACAGAAATAAAACCAGATACCTTACCAATGGTCCTGCCTGTTAGTTTCTTTTGTTTGGGGAGGAGCATGAAACAAGACTGGACCGACTTCAGAGTAGCAGTCAACCTGAAGATTGCCTAACAGCACAATAACCTTTCCTCTTCTATGTCAACTTAACCTAAGCTAGCAGTAGTCAGCCAAAGAGACAGCACTTCCTAAGATCTCTAAAGACACTTACCTGCTATAAAGGAGTTATCCAGATCTCAGTGTACCAATTCTAAGATTTCCCTTTACAAATAAATTTGGCCAGTCTTTTCCCTCTCAGGGGAGCTCTGCTATCCTTGAAAGCAGTAGCACTTCTCTTGCCTGCACTATATATGGTCTGTGGAGAGAAGGCAAAACACTGGTGGTATTTTCGGTCATGCTGTCTGTATTGGATCTGTCTCACTTAATTTTTACGTGTTATGAAAAATAAAGTGCACAGATATTCTTTTCTAAAAAGGTTGAACACAGGCTTATTATGACACACTCCAGTGATTTTTTTTTAAAGTAGATTATCATCTTATTCTAGTTTAGTTGTATAAGGTAAGACAAAGCACAGGGTAGCACCTTCTTGCACTGCTGTTAATTTTAACCACCATATCAATCACAAGCTGCCATTCAAGTTAATCAAGGATTCCATTATTATTATCATCAGGTTAAGAGTATGAGATCATTAGCACTAGTCAAGCTATAAAAAGCTGTGGCATAACTGAAAGCTGATGCAATCCTAAAACATAGAAATAAGTTTGCCTTCTTCCAAACAGATAATTCTCTTAAATATGGCTACATACATGCTTGAAACAGTTACAGTTTCATTAAGAAAAATCTGGATTATTAATACACTGAAAAACATTCACTGGGGACCATTGCCATTCATAATGGCAATGTTCTACAGGTGGGAGTTATGAAAAAATGCTTGTAAAAGTATTATTGCAAGCTTTCGTTTTTATTCTGAATCACTTCCACCACATTTTACCTGTACTTTTGTTTTCTAAAACGCTAGGTTTTATGCCATAATGAGATTGAAAGCTACAGTTACGGTCAAATAGGTTTCCATGATCACAGAAAACATCTTACAGGTCAAATAATATTTCAGTTCCTATCTGTGCAAAATCACTGTCCTTAGCCAGGGCAAGCATGTATCCTTCTTCTCAACAGTAGATAACAAGAAGAATAATTTAAAGTAGTGGGGTTGGCCTAGGTATTACTGCAGCTAAATACACTGACTGATTTAAGATGCAGGAAAAAAAATTCCCTCCCTCAACACCTGTAGCTCAAGAACAACTGTAAATGGGAAGAGTTTTTAATCTGTGTAACAACAGCCTATGAAGTTTTTGTTTTAAAAAAGGATGCCATTGCACTCTGTACTGTACGAACACATTAGACTATTTGAAATAACTCAATCTAAATGTATTAATAAAGCAATGATGAGATAGCCTGAATCATCACAAAACCAGATTGATCACTTTAAATCAGTGAGTGAATGTGGATTTGTATTTTCCATACCTTACCTGCTATATAAGGAATCACTACCTCATTTCTGGAAGAGCTTGTACACTTAGAATGAGCTGAAAATAAAAATAAAACTTCAGCTCTGAATTTAATTATACTCTTTAAAACAATTAACTCACTTTATTGTTCCCCTGCTCCTCTCAAGAGGTAGGACCCAAGCCTTAACAGAAGACAAATGTGTTTAGCTGTAAGAAATTACAGAGAATTTGAAGAATTTGAAGAACTATAATCCTCCCCCCTCCCTTTTTTTTTTCACGTAGTACAGCAGCTGTTAAGAGTCAGAAAACTAAGATGCCACAGAGCTTTTACTATTATGATTTCTAGTGCCCCAAATAGTTTTGCCGAACATCATTAATGTATAACATTTCTCTTATATGCATTGTACCTTTCTGTGCTTCAGGGAACAGAATATGTTTGGGAAAGACTAGCAAAAACATCTTTGATCCTTGAAGAACTTTCAGCATAAAGGTAAGTCACCCCATCACTGATTATTTCAACCTAGCCAGTCTTGAATCCGAGTTAAAATACCTTCATTTGAAAGTTAAAACCTACATGTAAAACATCACTGGAAAGATCATGAAGTGTGTAGATAAACTTAGTCCTACATAACAGGAACTCCGCTCAGGAGTTCTGCATTGCCAGTGCAAAGAAATAAAGCAACATGTCCCCTCCCATGAGAGGAAAGCTCCATCTTTTACAGACTTGAGGCAACAGGACTCCCAGTATTATGATCACTGATACAGCCACACTGGTACAGTCCATCACAAAGATGTCTACTTATGATTTTTCATTAATTAATGAAAATTATTGGAAAAAGCCATAAAAATTGGAAGAGCTATTCCTCAGCTGAATGCTGCTCTGACCATGGATTCTTATTTCCATTCATGCAATTGGATAACTGAGGTCAGATTTTATGACAGGTAGCTCTAACCAGTGATCATCACAAGTCATGGCCAAGACTCCTCTGTCTATGGTTTAGCATTGTAAATCAGAATACTGACAGGTGTTTAGCAGTTTCCTCAGTCAAGATGGATCATTGTGGCACAGATAGTGGCTGTTTTGCCTTGTATAGCATCAGGTTATTTGGATGTTAAGACAAATATCCTTCATACTTAATGAAGTTAACATGAATTGAGGGACATCAGCATGTATACACAAATATCCAGCAGCTAAATAGGACTGAAATTTAACTCAGTAGATATAAAAGGGCCATAAACATGTCAGAACTTTTGACACAGCAGCTTTTTTTCACTTTTCATTGTTTTATTTTGACTATGCAAAGTGTGTTGCATTTTCACTGGTTAAGTATTTAATTGAGTTACTGACAACTGGTATTAGAGGGCTTACTAAAAATTCTTATCTGTGTTCATCTGCACCCCTTAAACACAAAGGCAGCTTTTCTAAGGAGTGTATCGCTCTGCTGGGCAAATCAGCATTCCTGGCTGAGCAGCTCATTCCTGCCACTCTCAGAGGCACAGTTTTTACAGAAGCAGTTCCAAGAATGAAGGAAAATGCATGCCAGGTTTCACAGCAGGTAGTCACTGGCATAGCAGCAACTCCACTTCTCCAATTCTGATTCTGAAAACACCACCCACGTCTGAAAACCTGGGTGTATTTCTATGTGTGATTGCCTCAGTGAGAATGTGAGAAATCCAACAAAATTATTGAGTTACAGAAGATGAAGTGGACTGCATTTTTCAGAAAGCCAAACTGCACTGTTGTTTCAGCTTGTGTGTATATTAAACCTTAATTTTCTTTACTTAGTTATTGGATATGATATACAACATTGACTTGCACCAAAACAGCAAGTTCCATTTCAGGGACACTCATTTTGCTGTCTGCTAGGTCCATCTCTAGTGTTTTCAGTGATCATACAATGTTTCTGTTTGCTTTCAGGTTTTGACTGTTCTTTTCATACAGGGTGTAATCTCAAAAAGTACAACAATAAATTTACAATCTCTATCTTGAAAGTCAGTAAAGAATGCATCATAACTGCTACGAGCTCTACCACAACCAAATATACCTAATATTCTTGCTAACGGAATTAGAGATTTATTTACTAAATGCAGTTTTTCAATTTTAAAAGGAAATTTCTTAGACTTTTGTTCTACTGTTGGATCTAAATATGCTGAAGCCACTTAGGTGTTAGCCACATGCTATAAGGACCACATATTGCACACAGATGTAAATTGGTTGCCTATAGTATCTTTTGGTTTCAGTGCACTCCTTACTGTGGAAAATTAAGGTTAGAAATAGATGTTAATTTTCACCATTTACTTTAATTTTGGTGAAGTGCTCCCTTCCAATAGGGCCCCATCCTACTTCCTTGCTCAGGAGGAAGGCATTCCAAGTAGTTTAGAAAGAGGGATTTGTGCCATATGTTCAGAAAGCAATTTCTAGCTCAGTCTTTACTGGAATCTTCACTTGAATTAATAAAAAACAGTTTCTGAATTCTGGTAATGTGCAGGACACAAATTAGGCAGCTATACCTGAAAATTGTTGCTAAATGTCACCAAGGAAGACAGATGAAGTTGTACTGACCAAGTTCTAGGTACAGGCACAGGAAATTATGTTCAGTGCACTTGAGCAACCACAGTGAAAATCAGCTTTCAGGCTAATGGATACCCAGTATAATTATAGAAAACACAGGCACGTTTTCTGTATATATAAAGAGATTCTTCACTGTAGGAATATAATTCCAGTTCAGAGATAAACAGTTCATTAGGTCTTGTAACTCCTGTGATTAAAAAAATAAAGAGCACAACCTTTAAAAGCTGTAGCCCTTCCTAGAAGTATCATTTTCTTGCTCATATGCTTTGCTTTTCACGCTCATACGTTATGATAAAATGCTACTGGAAACTGGTAATGTCAATTACCAGTCCACAGGAATCCACATTAATATTGAAGTCCCCAAGATAAGTGACTCCTGAGTGTGGGAATAAGGCATTCATCACCATCACCATCATTTATACCCTTCCTGTATTGTCACAATAGCAATAAATTACTCAGCTCAACAGAAGATATGGTTAGTTACCTTAACCCAATTTAGGGAAGAAAAGGCAGAGAAAAACAAACGAATGTCTGAATTTTAGAAACCAGAGACAGAAGATTTTTTTCCTAAGGAAGCTTGAATAGTTTGTTTTCTTTACATTGAGGCTCTACAGAACTTCAAAATATGACAAAGGCAAAATATCTTTTTGGAATCTCAGGATCATTTCCCCCCCTTGTTTTTTTGTCCCCCAGCTCCTAGACCCAAGCAAATACATGGAAATTTCAAGATGGTCCTAATGCTCTAGAATCAGTTGGCTATTCACATAGCTTGTAAAATATGTTGCCATATAAGGCACCTTAAAACAAAGTTCACAAAAACAGGGTACTCGGATACCAGAGATATCCCTTACTTTTGTGAAAAATCCTGATATTCTTTGTTGCTCCCAATTGTCACTGGCCCTTGGTCAGAAGAGAAAATATGCTTAGATGACACACTGCAGACCAGCATCAATTCACTCATCTTGTGATTCAAGCTGTGAGAAAGAGCTCTATGATTGCAGCAGCAGAGTCTGAACCTAAGCTAATCAGATTCAGTGAGTTTTACTTAGGCTGTTGATAAACTGACCTGCTTATCTCACTGGCACTGTAAGACATTCTTCAGCTTGTGCTGCGTGCCTGTCATTCCTTAACAGCACAATTTGGGATTCATCACAAGTTCGTGACAAATGCTATATTGAGCTGAAATATGTGACTCTGATAACTAGATGTTTTCACTAAATCTAAAACTACGTATAAACTCAGTTCCTATGGTAAGTACACCACAGAGTGACAGTCAACCTGGAAATAGGTGTTCTCTAAGGAGTCCCTACCAGAAGTAGCACAAAGATCACTCCAGCCTGTGATCAGAGGGAACCCAATGGATTCACTTACAACCAAATAACTGTTGTCAGTTCTCCACATAGAATTAGCAAGCCTTAAAGCAGTTCAAAGTCTTCAGTACATATCTGGTAACTTGTGCTATCCAGTTCCTTTTATTTAAAACAAAGTACATCAAAAAAGAAGTACAATGTTGAAACTAATGATATTACCAATGCTTTTAGCTGCAGCACTCAAAACTTAGTTTTACCAAGTAACTTTGTTTCTAGGTCTCATTTTAAGCCTTGCCATAAACAACAAACAAACAAGCAAGGAGTTCTCAAAACACTGGTATTCTTACAATTCCCACACATAAGAATACAGAAACTTAAAAAAAAATCTAAACCCTAATTTTCAGAGCAAGTTAGCACTAAAGTAGGAAACACAGAAAGGAGACATCTTAAAAAAAAAAATCAAAGGACTCTTCATAAAACAATGAATAAAATAAATAAAACTGTATCATACAAGGGAATTGTCTCCGTATGCTGATCATTTGTAGAATTCAGGCACAGTATACATAGAAATACCAAAGCTTCAGAAGCCTTTATATTTATTTACATAATAAGTAAATCACAACTCTATAGTGTTTATCAAAACAGCTATAAAAATCTCTGGTACTTGAAACTGTCCCCACAAAAGCAGCAACATTTGCTAATATAGTTTGTCATAAACAGGAAACTTGCTTTTTTAATCTAAATGCTGAATGCTACCCTTCTCAAAAATATGATTTGTAATACCTGCGTTTTTTGAATTAATTACTGTAAATTGACTTCCAAATTAATAGGTTTTAGAATAAGCTATTTATCTTTACAGTTAAAAACAAATAGTTGCTATATTACAAGGAAATCATCATAATAACTCTGTTGAAAATATTTCTCCCCCTCTACCCTTTCTGCTGTTACCCCTGAGCTTTTATGACTGGATGCAGGTGAGGACTATGTGAAATACTAACGGACCATTAACTCAGATGACAAAAATAAATTTTAGACCTTGATCAAGTGTATGGAAATAGACTACCTGCACCCTTTCCACTTATTTTGAAATTTATCCATAAACAGAATCCGCATTTGAAGCTGAAGAAATTTAACAGCTTGCTATGATTAGTGCACGTACATAGAATTTACATTTCCACCTGGCTCTGCTTTGTACATAGAACATGGACTAAATTATCCCTATATTCAACTACTTAATCTTACATTATTTAATAAACTTCCAATGGTGATTATTATAAACAACACATTTGGTCCAAAGAGCTGACAAGTATCTGTTTCCAGGTTTAATGGTCAGAGTCTCTGTTACTCATAAAAGCTTACTAGTTATTGTAACTCTATTTTCATTAAGAAATTTTGTTCCCAAGCATACTGATGAGGTAGATGCATTTTCAAAAATTATTGCTTACTACAGAAGCTTTAGGGCTTTTGAGTTCATAACTGAAAACACTAAGCTGACATAACCGATTAATGAATAAATTTTTTTGTGTGAAAAATAAGCTTAAGTTCCTAACAGGAATCCAAATTAGCTACACTAATCAGCATGAACAGTAAAAATGAAAGATTCTCTGAACTATGGAAATAAAGCTACTACTTCAGACAAATAACTGTAAAGATGTGCCTCACGGCAAGTACCATCCAAGGCTGAGTGAGCACCGGCCTGCTCACAGACTAATGTACAGTCAGTATTCTCCTGTACCCCCTGTGAAAGTGTATGCAGTAGTCTATAGAGAACCTGTACTGAAATATGGGTAAACACAATGGCACTAGCTGTCTCACTTGGGAACCATTTCAGCCATACTCAAAAAAACATTTTTAAAGCATGGTACATGCTCACTAAAGGACTTAAACTTTATGAACTTTATGAACTAGAGGCAGAGCTTTCCCTCAAGGGGTGCACTTCAGTCTATAAATACATTCATTCAGATGATCAGTGCAGAAATTCCCATTTTTGGTACTTTCTGAAAAAGCAATTTTATTTCATTAAGAGCAGGAATATAACTACCATGGTAGATTTCCACTTTCTTAAAAAGTCTTGCAAGAATTATCACAGTAAAACCAGATTTAGTTTTTGTATTTTTAAAGTTGTCACAACCAAGCAATATAATCAGACCGCATACATTAGGAGATGCCAGCCCAAGAGAAGAAAGTGATGACAGAAAAAACCTGCAAAGTAGGAGTGTCCTTATGTCCCTCCCTATTTCATGTACCAGTATTTCCTTCCTAGCTGTTACGAAAGTCTCAGAATCCACACGAGAACTACTGTTTATGTGTAGGCTGTTATACTTCATCTTCTGGGAACTGAGAAATGCTGCTTCTTTTAAGCACAGCCTAGGCAAAGACAACAGTCAGAATAATTTTGCATAATTACTCAAGTGGCAAAAAATGAGAAACCTAAACTATCTTTTCTGGAAAATGAGTGGGAACTCAGGTCCCTAAGAGCTTAACCTTAGTGGAGAAAAACTTCATGATTGGGTAAAGACATATTGTAATCAGTAAAGAAACAATAATTAATACTTGAAGTCAAAATACAGACTGGCCACATCAGAAACAATACACCTCCAGAATCTTGCCTGAAGAAGTATGTCATGAAGAAATGAGAACCACCACTTTCTAAGTGAAAAACCCACAAGAGTAGTTGGGTTTTTTCCCAAATGATAGTGTAAATGGTGATTACAACTTACTATAAAAGCATAGTGCTAGAGAACTAATCAGTAAGTCAGCATCCAGTGGCTAGGAATGTTTTAGATTTAAAAAGCAGAGTTCATAAAAGTATATTCTATTTGACCAGACTTGAGTATAAACTTTGCTAAATGTCTCAAAAAATATAGTAATGTCCCATCTCTATATGGGTGTAATGTGTTCCAAAACAGCTAATACCCTTTGTGTCATTGTCATGGGCAACACGAATGCACATCTCATTAGTAATTAAAATTACATATGGAAAAATCTCCAAACAAGAAGGGAAACAAAAAAAGCAGTAAGGCAAGACATATATTCAATGCAAAGATGATGTCAAATTCCAAGTAGAAGTCTACTTCTCTTCTGAATAATGGAATTCATTCTCTCATCCCTACTCGTCTTTTCCTTTAATTAAATGGATGCTTTAGGTTAAGATTCTGATAATTTAGCATATTTGATAAATACTAATACCTTTGAAAGCTATTCTAAGTGGTAAGTTTACAAATGTCTTCACATCAGAAATCTACTTGCACCACTAAAGGACAATCAAGTATCAGACAAGATTTTTAGTATGTATGTACCAAACCAAAATCATAAAGTGGGAACAGAGCCATGGCAAGGTAGAATCTTTTGTATTGGGTTCTATGAAAATGTACATGACATTTGACCTATGCAAATAGATGCCAAAAATATCCCAGAAATGCAGTAAATGGAAGTTACATAAAAGTGCCAAGTAGTTGGCAGCATATGATGGCTGCTGAGTGCTACTGTGCAGTTGTTCAAGTTCTTGAAGTATGTTTACTGACTCAAATGTTTGTGCTCAGGATTCTTCTGGACTGATAAATTACATTTTCAGGATATGTTACTTGACCATGGGATGTAAACACTGAGGCTATTGCTTCTAAGATATTTTTTCATTTTGTTTAAGAATGAAGTCTTAAGTATTCTTTTAATATGCAAATACTCAGTTACAACTCTAGTACTGAAAGTAGTTTAATGCTTAAAAAGACATCTGTTAGAATCAGTAAGTCAGAATCTTAACCATTAAGTATGCATTTTTGAAAGCTGTAGCGAAATAAGTTCCTCAAGAAGCTCTACTTAAACTGGCTAAAATTTGGTCTAGTCATTTCAATACTAGAAAGTAAACTGCTTAAATCAAAATAATTTTGGTTCTGTTTTAATCAGTCTTGATTAAAATTAAGACAAGCTTTGTAATGAATTATTTAATTTAGCATATATAAAACACTGACAATTAGAAATTCAAATAAAACCTGATTTAGTAGATTAATGCTCCCCCATAAATATGCTTTCACACACACTCCAAAGAAATAGCTATGGTCACAATATTTCACTAGTCTAAACCCTTTTGTGGGGAGAGCAGGGGTATTTCGCTGTAAGACTACTGTATTTTGGCTGTTAGAGCTCAAAGGAAAAAATTTCTGAAGTTAACCAAAAAGAGTCAAACAACAAAGTCACCTTAGAGACTATACACAACCTCATTTGTAAATACCTTTAAAATTGTACTTTGTAAAATCAGGATCTACTTTAAGAGTGCATTTGCTATATAGAAGGTAAATTAAAATTATTTATTTCTATTCACAGAACTCTAGAGTGATTCCTGTAGGAACCAACAAAACTGGACCTAAAATTAGTCTCAGTATACACTAAAATGAATAGTTCAAAAATGGCTATCACTGCATACAAATGCTTCAACTTAATGTCTTCCTCACAAGTGCTCTTAAAACAAATTTTATCTTGAACATCCTCTTACCAGCTTGCCTATACTACAAGTCCTTAAAGATTATTTAACTTTGAGTTTATTTAGATTACCAAGTGCTGAGAACATGCTTGCTATTGTACAAAACAAATTAGCAGTGCCTTTCCCAAGAGGCATGTAATGCAATTTAGATGAAGTACTAACAATACATCAAACACGCTGCCAAAAATACATAGTGGTATCACATTTCAAAGTTTAGTGCATAGAGAAATAAATTCCATAATTGCCTTTAGAAAGTGGAAGCAACAGACAGTAACTGCTTGAAATTCATATGCAACAAAATAGCTAGGAAAAACATGATGACATGATTTGAAAGTATGAGCTCTAAGGAGTAGAAGACTGAAGAATGTTTTAATTTTCTTTCCTGTGCAGAATTTTTACTATTGAATATTCCCTCCAGTAACCCCATGGCTTGTTTGAGCTGGAAAAGAATTATCCTGGAGCATACTTTCCTATTACAATTCAAAAAGTACATTGCATCCCCTAGGGTTTTAAGGATTAGCTTTGATATCCTAAAGCTGTAAAATTCCAACAAAATATTCAAAGTTGGTGTAGAAATTTTCCTGCAATGCTGAAGAGTGTTGCAGGTACAGTGAAGTGTCATGGTTAAAAGTTTTAAAGCTGTTATACCTAATGTTTACTAATATTGTCTCCTGAGGAAAAAAAGAAAACAAAAAGGTATCTGGAAGATTGTATGCTGTATTTTTGTGTCAGACATTACCATGTAATTCAGCCCTAGATGGAGATAATGCAGTATTTGTTTTATTCCCATATCAGCTGTACTCATTTTGTTTCAAGCACTACTAAGGTTTTGGGCAAAAGCAACTACAGGAGCAACTAGGTGAAAGAACTACATTTCTTTGATGCACTGTATTGTATTTTAGCTCTCTTCTGCTCCTTCTTCAACCTTGAAGATCCCTTCCTGAAATCAGACCAATAATGAGGTTGGAAGGGACTTCTGAAGCTCATCTAGAGCAATACCCTGCTCAAGCACTGTCAGGTAGAGCAGGTAGCTCAGGACTATGTCCAGTTGGGTCTAACAGCTGCAAGGATGGAGATTTTACACTCTCTTTGGGCAGCCTTTTCCAGTGTTCAATCATTCTCATTGAATAAGTTTTCTTCTGTTCAGACAGTATTTCACATGTATCAGTATGTGCCCACAGCCTCTTGTCCTGTCAGTGAACATTACCAGGAAGAATCTTTAATTGTTCCTTTAGTTATGTACACGCATTGGTAAGGTTCCCCCAACATGAGCATTATCCTCTCCTGCCTAAACAGTCCTAGCTCTCTTAATCTCTTCTAAGATGAAAACTGCTATAGTTCTTTAATCTTCATGGACTAGCTCTAGCAAGTCCTTACCTTTCATGTAACTGAGGAGCCCAGAACTGGACCCAGTACTCCAGATGTGGCCTCACCAGTGCTGAGCACAAGGATCATCTTCCACAATCTACTGACAAAGCTCCTTCTAATGCAGCCAAAGACGCTGCTGGCTTATAGTTGGCTTGCTGATCACCAGAATGCCAAAGTCTTCCTCTGAAGAGCAGCTCTCCAGCTGTTTGGCCCCTAATATATATTGCTGCAAGTGGTTATTCCTCCACAGGTACAGGACTTGGCACTTCCCTTTGTTGAACTTCATGAGCTTTCTTCTCTGACAAATTCTCCAGCCTGTCCAGGTGCCTTATAGCTTTTCCCATGGCCAACTCTTGTTCTAGACAGTTTCTGAAACTGTTATAGTAGTTAGTGTAGGTCTGACATTGCATGCAATACTGAAGTAAACTTGCTTGCTGTTAGCTATACCAGTGCTAGGGGCATAGCATGCATATGATAAGTTAAATGGCTTGACTCAAGATGAAGTGTGGGCAAAATTTAATTGTGCCCAGAACTGTCAGCCTTACCTGTCATCGAAGCCTAAGACAACCAAAACTATCTAATAATCACAGAATCACAGAATCACAGAACGTTAGGGATTGGAAGGGACCTCAAAAGATCATCTAGTCCAATCCCCCTGCCGGAGCAGGAACGCCTAGATGAGGTTGCACAGGAAGGCGTCCAGGCGGGTTTTGAATGTCTCCAGAGAAGGAGACTCCACAACCTCTCTGGGCAGCCTGTTCCAGTGCTCTGTCACCCTCACTGAGAAGAAGTTTCTTCTCAAATTTAAGTGGAACCTCCTGTGTTCCAGCTTGTGCCCATTACCTCTTGTCCTATCATTGTTTGTCACCGAGAAGAGCCTGGCTCCATCCTCGTGACACTCACCCTTTAAATATTTATAAACATGAATGAGGTCTCCCCTCAGTCTCCTCTTCTGCAAACTAAAGAGACCCAGCTCCCTCAGCCGCTCCTCATAAGGGAGATGCTCCACTCCCTTGATCATCTTAAGTTTTGCCAATTAAAAACTCACAGGCACTCAATACACCTCTGGAATTGATCAGAAATCTTGGCAGATGAACAACATAGCATTTATTTCAGAGTTCAGTCAGGATTCAATAACTCAGTATTTCTGCTTATTAGCTGTGCAGCTAGAGACAGTCAGCATACTCTGACACATTCCTAACACAGCTAGCTGAGGCCCACAGCACAGCACAACAGCACTACCTGCTGAAGTGTCAGCCTTTCACAGAACAGCTCAGTGGTTAGATACAGGCTATGGGAGACTTCTACTTAGTGTCACCATTTACTGAAGTAGTAAAGCCTACAATATTTACGTAATCCTTCAAGCAGACTGAAACCTGGAACTGGCCCTGCCAGGTAAGTGCCCTTGCTCCTGTTCCTTCACTGGTTCATGGGAATGTGAGGAAAGGCACACTTATCTTGAAGCCATCAAAACTCAATCATTAGTTTATTCTGTAAGACAAAACATTGGATGGCAAAGGGAGACTGAATCCAGTTCTTTCGATTCCGGATATTTTATCAAGCTGCTACACAAGAAGGAAAAGTTCTATCATTTAACTAGTTAACTGTTTATTAGTTAAGTGTTTACTACCAGAAAAATCTCACAAGCCTTGAATATGCCCCTGCTCAGAACTGCAAGTAAGGAAGCATGCTCCTGCCCTCAGAGTTCTCAATCGGGTAGCTCTCCCTCATTGAAGAAAACTATACAAAATTCTTCGGCTGATCAGTATCTGTTCTAGCACATACTGTAGCATTGGCTTCTGTACATGCTTAGAAATTGCATTTTTTCAAGTCTTACTGCTTGATTGACCTTAAAGATCTGTCTTGTTTCACTCACGCTGCTGATTCTCCATTACAAGCTGAGGAATGGACACCTTTCCAAAGGCCTCAATCGAGCAAGGACACAGCAAATGCTTGTGTTATTGGCTCTGTTGAATAAATAACTGAACTAGAAAGGCTCCTTCTCACTGTGTAGATAATCATATTGATCTGTATAAAGCAGACAGAACTCGCATTAATAAAAATCCAGTTAATTCAGAGATTAAAAATCGCTGTGCTTAAATGATGGAAGAAGTCTATGACCAACAGGTTTGGCACATGATTCTTTGTAGCAGTGTAGAAAAAGCAGTGTTTGATTAGACAAATAATGACTTCAAGAAAATGCCTGATTTACATCCTCCTTCAGGATGTAGTCTTATGCATTATGTTTTATAGTATGTCTGCACTAACACACACTAAAATACAAAAGCTGTAAAAAAATTGAAAAATGGCTGTAACAGTAGTGGAACTTCTAAAGTGACAATATTGATAAGTCAAATAAATGTTTGAGTGCACATCAATTAGTGCATTGCAAAATACTGTGAAGAACAAATAAAACTCTCAAGATCAAGTTTGATATAAAAACATCTAGCAGAAAATTTCAATTACAAAAATATCAAAGACTCCTTACTCAATGCCCTAAAAAATTACAGTAGAAAAAATTTAGCTGACCTTGTAAATTACAAGCAGTCAAGATAGTTCTAAGATCATGGATTTTAATATCACAGGACCACAATGCTGAACTGCTACATACTAGGAAAGGCATGCATGGGGATATCAAGGTATCATTAAACAGCACTAGACATGATGTTTAATTTAACATTTAAAATCTAATGCACAATTATAAAATAGCTTTATCTTCTGATGTGTCCACATGGAAGATACCTTAGGGATTGTTGTTCCTTTATAGAAACTTTCCCAATTATATAAGACATCATATCCATTAAGTTGTATATACAAGACAGGACAGAAAAAGCAGCTAAACAGATGAATGCTTGTGCCTGTTAAGTATTTATCTGATAATATACATTAGGTAACTAAATTCATAACTGCTTATAGAAGTATTATTTCCTCTAGTTATGGATTTTACACAGAAGTAAATGGAAGCATATGTTTGCAAATTATAGTCTTAGAGCTTTATTGTGTTTGACACATTTCTAGTAACTGCAAAGGAAGGATTAAGTTTAAGACACTTCATAGATTTGGTGAGTATTTCACTTAAAATTCTGTGTCAGAAGAAAGGAAGCAGAGATGCTTGCTGCTGAAATATTTAAAAAAGGAAAATTAACCTTCAATTCACTGAATTTGTGCATTATCCAATTATACATGCGATATAAAAAAAGAATTGTTGCTATGAAAATATTTTGTGTATATTTAAATAAAACCATTGTCTAGTCTAGTCTTTAGTTTACTGTCAGTTTTCACATACCAGCAGTTTCTGCATAAGTGACTGGTCTGCAACTATGGATAAAGACATTTAAACATGACTTAACACTTTCCTCATAATAAAGAATTTGCTCTTTGTATTTTCGAAGAGACCACTATCAGGTATTTTCTTATTCTAATTATTTCTTATTCAAGAAACAGTAAACCTCAGTTCAGCATGGGTCTTGGGTACTAACAGCCACATATAAGACTGTGCAACGTATCTGAGGCAAAATATCTTTTTCACTATCTACTTTGTTCTGTATCTTTTCTAGAGTCTGACCATCCTACTATAAAAGCCATATGAAATAGTTTGTGACTGCCCTTGGAAAAATCACCTAAAGTATGATTAGATAAGAATGTCTCAGCCCATGTGTTCACACATTTAAAATAGTTACAGATCAAAGTTCACCTCCTTAGATTTTCAGAAACTAGTCGATGTTTTTAACGTTATGACTCACTCTACTGTTGTGTTATTTGAATTCTCATCTTTCTATTCAACTGCAGACCTACATATAATGCAGGGTATAGTCATGCTACAGTTGGAGACTATTCCAACTGTATACACACCAGCATTGTTCCCAGCTTTTCTTGGACAGTAACTCAGGTTTTTATAACAGGTTTTTCAGAAGTTACATATAAAATTTCACAAGAAACAAAGTTTAGAAATCCTTCACCCCACAGAAGTCATCAGCAACTCAAGTTTCCATGCTGACCACTCTTTAAAAAGCTGTTGACCTAAACTGTACAATTTATGAAACTCAAAGCAGCACCAGAAAAAAGAACAATGAGCAAAACTTCTACTCAAATACCAATAGTACAGCTTTCTCTTTCCCAGAGATTTTAGGGCAAATAAGAACTAATTAAAGTGATTGCTAAAGAACTGTAGGGTAAAAACTTAGCCTTCTAAAGCTAATGTAAAAAGCCAAAGGGAATATTACAGTACTGTAGAAACCACAGATGAAAAGAAAGTTCTCCCATTTATTTAAATCATCACTATTTTAAATAAATGGGAGGAGAGAGGCATAGAGTTGAAAACACAGACTGTTCAGGCTGAAATAAGAGATACACAGTACCAGCAGCAGAGATATTTGACTTCTGATAAAGAATGAAATATAACATTGCAAAGTTTAGTAAATACAAAGAATTAGCTCTTTTGAAAGAAAATTGGGACGAACTATGAAGTCAAAGCTTTTAACGTAACTTAGCTTGAAAGCAATTAATTGAAATTGAGGGTAGTCAAGCATAAGGCAAGATAAAAAGAATGAGTCACGCTTAATATAATAATTCCTGAAAAATTCATATATGAATACTTTAATCATTTTTTCTGCATTTCAGTACAATTTCCAGTTAGTGATGCACTTAACATTCTCCTCCTGTCTTTGTTATATTAAGCAATTATACTCCATCATAAATATTAACCCAACAAGTGCTGTTCCATCCCTCAAAGGATCATTCCCCATTAATCACAAAACTGAGTGATTGTAGTGTGCTCTGAATGTCAAGATGTGTGAACTATTTTGGATCAAGAGAGCAACGACATACAAAATTGCTCTTTGTGAAACATTCTTTTAAAAGAAGTTTTACTATGCTAGAATCAGCTCAGTGTTTATTAATCAGCCAGAGATCCACAGCTTGAGGGATGAAATAAGATAAAAGATGGATATTTCATCTTCCAGCCACTTTCCTCAATCCACTTTTGTTAAATATTCAGCCAGTAAACACTTCCATATAGTCAATAAACCAGGTACAAAATGGAAATTGTTTATCATTAAACAAACAGTGGAATATTGCCATAAAACAGAGTTTGCATGCACAGAGGAAAGACCACTTTTACTTGCTCCGTTTATTTTTTAAAGCATTTAAAACTGTACACTAACTCTGATTTCTGTAATGAACAAGCCCGCTGCTCAAGGTTGCATCCATCAATATTAAGTGGGTAGGAAGATAAAAGGGAACATATAAATCAGAGAAAAAGGGAATGCACATGGCAGTAAGGTATTGATGGTTAAAGACTTGAAGGTAGAAGGGGAGCCCAATACCTCCAAAAAGCATCCAACTTTCCCAATGTTGCTGGGCTCAAAGACATGAGCAATGGTCTTGTACTCCACACTAAGCATGTTCCTGTTCATGGTGTGATGCAGGTTGGTGGGGATATCTTGTGACTGTGGACAGACCTCAGATGGAAAGGCAGTGGGAAAGTACAGTCAGGATGGTCTGCCACACTAAGAAGCTAGATACTAGGTACATTTCTGGTTTTATCAAATACGTTAAATAAAACCCTTTAACTCATCCATACATTAAAGTACGGGAATATAAATGCACACAGCACATAGAAGCACACCAAATAAAAATACAAGCCTATATAGCCAACTGCTTACAGATGTACCTTCCAGGACAACAAACATTTGCCTAGAGCAACTCTACATTTTTAACTTCCTTACTTCAGCTCACCACAAACAGCTGAAAAGACTATGTGAAGGGCAGTAAGAAAACTTCAGAAGCTTTGCATTGCAGTGGGTTATTTTTTTCAATTGTACTCAGTTTAGCAAAGAACACTTGAGAACTGTTTGCCATCCCCCAAAATCCCTTTGTATCAGTTGCCACAGCAGGTAGAATGGTACATGTGTCTGTGCATGCCATCCAGAGGACCTCCTCAACTGCTTCCTGCTCCATAAAGGCAGCAGCCCTTCTAGGACAGGATCTATAGCTTCACATTTCCTACATTTCTATTTTTCATCAGCCAAAGAAGGTTATGTAAGTCTTCAGCACTAATTCCTAGTCAGGCAAAAAGAGCATGTTACTCTGACCTGGATAATTATGACATTACAGCACAAAGTTAGAGGAAATGTTCTGAGACCAGTGTAGCTAAAATATTTTCCTGCAGCAGGTGAGTAATATTGCAGAAAAAAAGCAAACTCCTACCTCAGATTTAGTAGCTGGGGAATAGCAATTACAGACAGTTTTATGAAGTAATTCTATCTGTAAAAATGCATGTCTTTATAATGCTGCTCATATTGTGCTTTAAGTTACTTACTGCATGCTCAGAAAGCTGAACTGGCATGAGTTTCACTCTTAGAATTTTATACTGCAGTTTCACTGCTTTATGGTGCAAAAGAAAACACATTTATACTGTTAAATATCTATTTTCAGAATTTGCTGATATTACTATTTTTTAGTATATCATCATGACAAAATCTGCTTAGAAATACAAGTGTACTTTGCATAAAGTATAAAGTTAATTACCTAAGACTACTCTTTTTAATTTTTTTTTAATAGTAAGCTTTGAGAGCACATTTCAGGGAAACTCAGCTGCTACAGGTTTTCTAGGAGTCACTTTAATTTTCTTTTCATTGCATCTCATGAGCTCCTAAACCCAAGTACCATTTTTACAGAGTGGCTTTTAGAATACTACCCAGACAAACATCCTTTATAATTATGACACCTATGTATTCCCATCTGGAGATGGGAGAATGGACAAAACACTTAAACCCAGAGCTTCAGCAACACTGTCCTACATTCAAGGTGGTGGCAGAGAACTCCTTTTATCATTAAAAAAAACATTCAGGGGATAAGAGTAATCTCATTGTGTCTTGTGCCTCCGTATCTCTCACAAGTACTTGGGCTTGATAAAACTGTCTTTTGCAAATAAAAAAAACAGATCATCAACCTTAAACAAAACATGGAGGGCATGCAGTACAATAGTAACTGTGTAAAACTGTTCAGCCCATGTGTGTATCTAATCACACACTTGACTAAATATTTACGTTTTTAAAAATTTGAGTAACTCCAGGAGAGCTTTATTTTGAGAGAAGAACAATTTGTATTTCCTCAATAGTTTCATTTGCATGAATAGCACCTTCCCTTTAACAATGTCCTGTATGGAAACTAGAATGCTCAGTAGTTAGCTTGTTAAAGAAAAGGCTAATGGACAAATACAAATGAGTGATGCCTAGATATATGCCATTAGACACTTCCTTGTATGTAACAGCTGGAAAATTCATTTATTAGTATTGAAAAAGACAATGCTCAACAGACAAAAATAGAAAGGATTCAAATTAAGAGCACTTTAAATTTATAATCTTAAATGAAATTACTGCTGGGAGTTTCCCCTGAAGTTTTCTAACTTGACTAAGGATACATAGATTTCCAAATCTGCAAAAGGCAGATCTTTCACACAAATGCCACATGCCTTCTAGCTTCAAGTATCAGGCTCCAGCATATGTGCAACTAAGCAAACCTCAACATGGAGAGAGAGCAAAAGAGTCTTTATTCTTAAGTCTTTAGAAAAGAGCAATTTATTTATTTTTTTTTTTCGTGCCCAAAACATTACACAGCCTTCCACCTCAAAGTTCCAGGACAATCAACTAACTGAAGTACAGCAGAATTCTTTACTATTCAAAAAACAAGGCTCAAATATCATGTATTTTTGTCTGCAGAAGCACTGAAAGCTCAGCAAATAGGTTTTGCTTGAAGTGTTACAACACTTTAGCTATGTACTCTAAGACGATCTTATATAAAACACCATAGAACTATGCCATAGGATACATTCTTGAACATTTTGCATACTGGACATAGGTCTTTATCCACCATTTTAATTCAACATGTACTTTGTTACCTATTGTAACCCTCTGGCAGCTCTTACAGCATTCCCAAATTACCCACTTATCAATAACTAACTGAAAGTAGTGTTCAGGCTGGCAAGTTATTTCCATGCCCTGCTAGGTTTTCTGTGCAGCAGAAGTATTAGTGGGCTTTTTAACCAGCAATTTTTGCATACCTCAATTCCATAGTGAAAGAACTACAAGAAAAATGAGTAAAATTCTAGTTGGAAGAATCTCTCTCTGGAGATCATCTGGTCACGCCCACAGATGAGGGCAGAGGGATTTTCAAGTTTTAGAAAGGGAAGATACATCTGGATGACTAAAGGTCTGTGAAGCAGCAGTAGTAAGAATATTTGACAAGCTTCTTCACAACACAAATTCAACAGGGTCTTTGAAGAGTCTCATGGGACAGGTAAGCAGGTAGTAAAACAAGTAGTTAACAATGAAATTCCCAGTATGTGTGGAGCACTGTACCCATATCAGCTTCACTTTTGTGAAGTTTGATTGTGGGCAGGATTAGACTTAAGCTTTCTTACAGCAGCAGAAGAAATATATACCTATAGAACACATGTAAATACTGATGTTTCTTGATATTTAGCTAGACACTAACGAAAGCTCTGATAATCCAGGACAGTCAGGTAACATGCTGATTTAAGAGCCTTATAGAATAAAACAATTGAACCAAAAAAGCACAAGAAGGAAGCAAGAGATCACCAAAATGTGTGTCCATGAAAAGCACCCAGATTTTTCACCAAATGTAACTTAATATGCAGTATAAAAAACAAAAATCAAAAGCCTGATTGTGGAACAAAAGCCAAATGTTTAGTCATTGTATTTCTTGTTGCTGATATGCCATGCCACTGATTTTTACATGTTTTAAAGTAAATATATTTTTCAAATTCCTGGCTTATTTTGCTTTTTACCTCCCATGTCATTTGCTAGTAATTTTTCATGTTCTCTCCTACCCATACTGGTAAGCATTCATATATCTGTTTAAACAAAAGCTTGCTTAACATTACTTCCTACCTTCTCTTGAAGAGTAACACAGCTAACTGTACAACGTATGTCATTACAAAACCACCTGTGTCATTCCGAATCACACTAAAAGATATCACACTGAAAGGAAAAAGATAAAGTTTCTGTCTTCGTTTATTTTCTACAGCAGCAGTTAAAAGCCTCTACAGCAAATAATTCCTTCACAGAATTAGTATGTGGTAAACCTGAGCCAGTTCAAGGGAAGTTACTTTCACTGCATACTTTGAAATATAACTGGTTGGTATTATTACTTGATTAAAGTCAACCTAAACAAACCTGCAATTGACAGAAAGAAACATAGAAGGCTTGAATTTTGAGTGCTAGACACCAGTATGCAGTTCCTTCATGAGGTTAATGTTATTTAAGTTATAAATATGTGCTCACCAGAAAGAACTCAAGCTATCCTTGACAGGAATTTAAGTTTTACTCATCATTTTACAGAAAAGCTAGATTTCTCCTGATACACCTGTAAAAAATCCAGCAAACATCAGTCCAGTATGAACAATAATGTCAACATTTTTTTCTCCCTGGATTTTCTGCAGCCTGACTATATTCACACAGGATCACTTCACACAACCCACACTGTGAAATGACAGTGGTTACTCTTTAGACTTCATTAAGCTTTTCAGTTCCCTATAAAATCTTCACACTGGTGAAATCCAGGCTCGGTAAGTATTTAGTGAGATGGACTAAAAAGCCAGCTGAACTGCCCAGCTCAAAGGGTTATGATCAGCAGCATGACCACAGCAGGTCACCAGAGGTGTACCCTATGGTCTGACTCCACTAATTGTTTGGACAACACAACAGAGCACACCCTCAGCAACTTTGCAGGTTACACAGATCTGGAAAAGTCACTGATAATACTAGTTGGTTGTGCTGCAATTCCAAGGGACCTCAACAGTCTAGAGAAATGATTAGTTGAGAAGTCAGTCCAAAGAGAAGTGTAAGGTCCTGCACCTGGGAAGGACCAGCTTCTTGCACTAGCACACAGTGGGGGCCAATCAGCTGGAAAGCCAACACTGTATTCAAAGGCAAGTCAGAAACTAACACATGGGGATCATGGAGACTTCAGCCTTGGAGACACTAGAAATCATCTTAACACAGTCCTCAGCAACTCACATCAGTTGTATGTGCTTTGAGACCAGGAAAGTTGGACCAGATCTCCCTTCCAACATCAGCTATTCTGTAATTTTATCCTACATTCACCTTCTGGACTGAAAAAAAGTCACTCTGGAAATAAATATGCCATCCACTGAATATTCCAGAGTGCTTTTCCCTTTAAAACTATGGGTTTCATTCTGCAATAGACTAATCCCCACAATAGTGATTTGGGTATTTATTGCATCCAATATGGTGAATGACAGGTAAGGGATAAGAAGGAATGGCAGTATTCGCGAGGATGTGGTTTTATTGGGCAGAGACAATATTGCCTATAACACTGTGTCATTTTGCAGTTCCATTTTGTTTTGCTGTAAAGCATCTTTGGGGACTGATTACTAATGCAATCCATTGTTTTCTTAAAATGGTAGAAAATACAAGCCAGTTAACTCGTGATAGGTTGGTCCACTCTTACAACAAAGTGATTATGATCTAGACTATATTCAGGACTCAGTTTCACATGTTTGTAATTTAGAACTATGAATTTCAGACTTTACCTCATAAGAATAAAATTTAACACATGAAAACACTGTAAAGTTACTTAGAAATACTACAGAAAAGTTTTATCACTATTGAACTAGCTTATGAAGTAACCCTAATAGCACATCACAGAGCTGTTGAAATAAGTAGCTGTCCTTGCATCTTGTATCATATCTGTATCTTGTCCTTGAGTCAGTATTCAAATACAAGAAGGGCAAATACATCAAACCATCAGTCTGGTTAACCAGACCACTCTTCTACACGAAAGCCTGTGCCTACCCTGCATCTTTTTGTTATTAGCCTTAGTGATCATTTCTTCCTCCCAGACTCCAAAAGGCTCTTTGTACCAGATTTCTGCAGCAACACTTGGTGAACAGGCTGGAGTAACTGCTTCCTTGATACACTTTTATTTAGGAGCTACGTTCTTTATCCAAATCACTGCTCTTAAGTAAGCAAAACTGTATTTTTCATTCATTAAGCAAAACAATTCTTCAAGTACGCTGAAAAAAAACCCACTTACCATATGCTTTACAATCAGCTAACTGCTCAGAAGAAAAATCCAGCCAATTAGCAATGGTAGTCATACTGGACATCTAAGCAGCAGTTTTCCTTTTGTAAGGCCTGTTCCTTCTACCCACACTGATTGCTGTGATCTACCCTGTAAAGAAGCATGCATTGGTGATTCTGTGATCTTGCTTGAAGTGAACTGTTTCTATAAACTGTGCGTAATGGGATTATTTTCTTCCTTCAAATTTGCGCACAAGCTGTAACAGTACACAGCTGGGTCAACATAGCTGAGAACATACTTTGACCCACTGATTATAAGAACGGCTTCCAAGTTCAGTGCACATGTACATAAGAAACTCTAACTGAGGCTGGCGAGTTGTTCTTTCAGCTTCATACTTTAGGTTAAAATAATTGTACCCTAAAACACCAACTACTGGAAGCTTCTACTTTTTCTATGCTGGATTTCAATTCTGCAATAGCAGATCTACTAAACTCAGTGTCAAAACATTTCTAACTGCAAATATTAGTTCTCAAAATGACAACAGTTTAATAAAAGAATTTTCAAAGATTCTAGAAAAATTCCTGAACTTTTCCATCAATGCAAGAGTTTTAGTTGAGTGTCATAGAAGTCTGGCTACACCTATAACTATAATCACCACTTTGAGGTGGAGGAGAGTAAAAAAAATAAAACCAAAAAATAATCAACTTCATCTGCTCTAGCAGTTCCTATGTTGTAGACTCTTTCAACTGTCAATCCTACCCTTTACATGCTATGATCCCTGAACTGTTAGGTAGCTTCCACAATCTAGAATTAAACCATGCATTCCGTTTCTATTTTTGGCATATTTTTATTATATGAACTTGTGAGATAACGCAGGCAGTAACATCTACTGTGAGACTTCATTTCATATAAAGCCATCAAGCCCTTATGACGAACATACCTCACTTCTTAGAGCAACACAAGGAAAATATTAAGGCTTTTGTGAAAATGAAACTAAGTTTTAATTGCAGATGCATTCTGTCATGCTGAAGTTAAGCTTATTTGAAAAAGTAGTTAAAACTGTAACAGCAAGTTAGAACTTGATCTTTTTGAAAGAAATTGAGTTACAGTAAAAAGCTGATATGATTATCAATATAAAACTCAGTGGAGCCCATCAGCAATGCTGGTAGCACCTCTGTGATAGCACATATAAGAAAAGGTAAAAATGGCTGCACAGCACCTGTGAGAGAGGAATGAGAAGGTGAGAGAAACAACCCTGCAAACACCAAGGTCTGTGCACAAGGATGGTCTGTGCTTCAGGCACTGTGAGCAGATATTACCCTGCAGCTCATGAAAGATCATGAGGAAGCAGGTTGTCCCCCTGCAGTCCACAGAGGACCTCATCGGAACATAAATCCAGCCCTGAAGGAAGCTGCAGTCCATGAAGAACCTACAGAGGCAAAGAGCCTCAGGAGGCAAAAAAGGCAAGGGCAAAGTTGAACCTGAAAAGATGGAGGGGTCAGGGAAAAATTGTTTGCTTTTGTATTAATTTCTCACTATCTTACTCTGTTATTAATTGGAAATAAATTAATTTTGCCCAAGTTTGTTGTTCCCATAACACTAATTGGTGAGAGATCTCTCTGTCCTTATCTCAACTCATGAGTTTTTAATCTTATTTTCTCCTCCATCCTGCTGAGAACGAGTGAGAGAGCAGCTTGGTGGGCAGCCAATGTTAACCCACTAAAGCAAAGCACAAAGTCAGTCCTTTAAGTAGCAATCTCAGAGAGATCTGACAATGGAACTAGGGTTTTCCTTCTTCTGTTTTATCAGACACAAAGCCATTAACGTGTCTGGATGACCATAAAGGGATACAGACCTACATGGAGGTCAGCTACAGAAGGACTGTTTGATTACACTTACACACTGAATGTGGTCACAACTATGTTCTATCAAAGACATATCGAACTCTAGAAGCCTTCTTGGCCTCATTCTAAGCAAAGTTGTACCCAGTGAGAAAACTGCTTTTACATGCATTTCAGTTGAATTAAGTAACGCATTCTTCCACTTTGGGGAGATATTTAGTGTCCTATGCTCATTATTTCAGGTGACAAATGAAATTTCTAAAGATAACTTTGAAAAAATTGGTTTGTGCAAACCAAAATATATGTTTAATACAGCTTTTAATTTAATGTTCAACATGATCACTCAATACTGTTAGTTTTAGAAATCAGATAAGCTTAGTATTCAATTTAAGGTGATTTTTATCTTTAGAAAGTGTTGTGTTTCTAATGCTTTCTTTTCTTTCTTCATGCCCTAGCAGTGGGGGAACTCGGAAACTATTCCATCCCACAGGTAATTTTGGCTTTGATGAGTCAGTAAACAGTTCATATATCAAAGAAAACTGCTAATTAACACATGTAAACAGTGTTACCCCAGTTCCTTGGTTTTGGCTTGTCATTCACGTAAAAGCTAAGCACTTATTTGAGATTAATTCAGAGACACAGCATGGTTAAGGGACAGAAGTAATTTGCTACAGGTTACAGTAGCACCCAAACTAGCTCATCCTAGAAGTCTCAACACCAGATGGAAACATACCACGTTTTGACTATAAAATGTCAGTTGTTAATTTTGTTTGAAAGACTCATAACAGCAGTTCGTTCTATTACCGTAAGTGAATTCTTCTCACTATTAAAATAATTGGCTTGTCTTAAGAATGCTGCATTGAAAACGGCTGTGCAGAAAAATATCATTAGAAATATCCAAAGCGAAATAAACCAGTTCTCAGAGGTCTTGCGTTCAGGGACTGGATGCAGTCTGATGGTGTCAATAAAACTAATTGGTCTAACAAGAGTACAGCATAAACTCTCTTTAAGTGCTTCTGGTCCTGTGTTAGCTTGTATGAATCTAGGTCAGTTCTCTCTGTATCTGACTCCTAACATAAGGCTAGAAGATGTTTCTTATTATCAGTCTCAAAAGCATGTGTATTTTCATTCATCATCTCAATTGAATAAATCTCTATTCATATTTTCATACCTTCTGGGTAAACCATTACAGTGCATATAAAAGAGTTTCTCTCAATCCATCGCTTTTCACAAAATATGAATAGATCAGAACAAAATCCTGAACACAAGCCAGTTCCCACAATTTCTGATGTTAGCTCCGGTCTTTTCAGTGGACTAGCTTAACAGAAGCTGGAGATATCAGTTTACTTCAGCACACAGTATCTTCTGTCCTGGAATCTGTGTGTTCCTTAGCACTACACCTTCACAACATATTACGTAGCTACTTAAAGTAATCTGAATCCAACAACTCACAATGCATTGAAAGCAGTCAATTCTTTTCAGACTCAGTTTTCCAACATATCCTCTCTCACTTAACAGAAGTCTGCAAAATATTATTTCTGTCTAGTCCTTTAAAGTGAAACAACCATAGGAAACTGCGGCTGTTACAACTACCCTAGTTTAAAACAGCAAGTGTGACATTTTAGGGGAGAACAAAAATCTGAGAGCAACAGTTATATTAAAGTCTAAATTCTAAAAATAGTACTTAAACAACAACAACAAAACAACTGAGCTACTGATGACTGTTTAAAATGTTAAGCATTGCAATCCAGTATGCCCTCATTAAAGGACATTACTGGTGCTTCTAGTCACTGGTACCCTTTAAGCTTTAGCCATTTGTATACTTCTATATTTCTGGTAAAAAAATCCTAATCAGTTTTACATGATGTTTACAATGTCTTTACATCACGTTAACACATTGACAGGATCCCAGCATTAATTATTTTAGATAAAACCATTTCTATTAGGCCTTCGGAACCACCACCATCCCCCCCACCTTCTCCCAATTGTAAAACAGCTTTTTTGGGGCATGCCTTAGTTCATCAATCAATATACCCTCTTATCAACAAAGGAAATGCTTAACTAATAGCTCCAGGCAGCAGCTCAACACATTGTCTATTTTAGATCTACTTCTAAGGCTCCAATGTTTTATACACTGTGAAGTAAGACTAAGCACAGAGCACTAAATGTAATGGCATTAGAGTAAATACTAGGGTGTTTATATTTAAGTAACAAAGTCCTTTGTGGTTTTTTAATCCTAGATAACTTTAGGTCCAAAATTCTGTAGCGCAGGTAGAACTGAGCTCTATATTCTTCTATAGCATTATTCTAATCAGAACTGTCATCTCAACTGAACTTACAGGATCCTTGAACAGGTAGTTTAAGGTAGTTGGTCAACCTGCATTCCTTACTCCATCTGAAAAACTGAGCATTACATTCAGATGCCTTTGTTTATAACTATCTATAAAATTTTTATAAAGAAAACTATCAAATTCTAGAGAAATCATTGTACATGCACATAGCACATTCTATTACCTTTACATTATGATGTAATGTCTTGGCAAACTTTGTCAATGAAAACTTACAAACATTATCCTGAAATATGTAAAACACGATTTATAGTCCTAAAACCCCCTATACTAAAAGGCACAGTGACAGTAGGGAAGAGTAAAAACATAGAACTTCCATGTCTGCATACAGCCTGCATATGGCCGATGTATACTACATAAAATGTATACGTACATATATAATAGAACTCAGCATATGTATGAACACCATATTCAGTAACTTCGATGTTGGTATATCTAAAAATGTGGCTGAGAAGACAAGACATTACTACTTAAATTGTCTGCTTAATTCACAGCAACTGGTAATATGCCACTGCAAGAGCAGGCTTTGTCTATTTTCTTGAACATAGCACAAGAAAAAATATATTTTGGGGAAGTGCAAAATAAACAATAAGCAACCTGGTTGCTAGGATACTGCAGAAAAGCCTTTACCGTTAATTTCACAAGATGTGATTATATTTGGTGTACAGCAAATAAACTATAAAATTTAGTATAATTATATGGTACAGGTTCAGTCTGTTTTAGCTTTTCTCAGCAATACTTCAAGGACTGTGACTTTCAGTAAAATACTCATTTCGGTTATTTCAAGAGTCTGAACTAACACAGTAAACTAACTGAAAAAATATCTCTCATTTTAGTGGAGACTGGATAGAGTTTTCCTGTTGCAGAAAACTGAAGTATATATTGAAGGAATATACATACCCCCACCCACCCCAAATCCTTGAAATCTAGTATAAGCAGCAGCTTTTCCTTTTCACCAAGTTATGGCAACACCTTATGTCACATTTGAATCATTCTCCACATCACTTATGGCTCAGGATAAATTCATCAACTTTCACATAGGAAAACTGAAAGAACTCCTACACCATTCATCAAGAACACCATTCATCCACTGCTCCCCCAAATATACTTTTACCTAACCACTCCAACAGAGCAAAGTGATCCAACGACTGAAAAATATTTTAAGAATCCCTAGACACAGATCATTTTCTGATCAATACTGGCAAGGTTCCTCATGGTTTTATCTCAAGTAGGACACAGCACTTGCATGGACTACTAAAGCAGATTTCTTCTGGATTCCAGATTATTATCTCTAAATCTTCATGATAGATCCAAGTTTTCATCTGTACATTGGATAGTTGTATTAATATTTGTACATTATTCCTAATAGTTATTCCATCAGCTAATCTTGCAAATTCCTTGATACCTAAATGCTGTTTTGACACTTACAGCACTACAGTCACTAGTGCCAAATGCAAACAGGATTTTATTAAAGGACTCCCTTAAGCACTAGACTCTAGGTCTACATAAATATTATTTATATACTTTTGTATATTTCACAGACTTTTTGGCAAGAGCTATGAACCTCTGTTTTCTCATGTCTGTTGACATGAAACACAGGGCCCAGTTTTCAAGATTTTATAGCACAGTTGCAAGCACAACCTTCATACAAAAACCAACGTGGCACATTTTATATGCCATACCAGCCAGGCTTGCAAGCAATCACAGTTCTACAGAAAGAGAACATGTGTTCAATATCCAAATAAGTATCCACAAAATGTTTATATGACTATAAAAAACACCAAGTCTAACAACCACAAGAAATTAAAATGAAAATTTTATAGAAAATGCCTTCATCTTAACTGAGGTATTTATGCAATAGCCTTGAGGCAGTTGTGATTATGTCAATTGATCTTTCAGTGCTCTGTCTACAGATTAATCTTACCCTCCTGACAGTATACTTTCTCCTAATTTGTAATAGTAAAAATTACTTAAAGACTGTATATTTTTCAAGCAAGGCATTTAATAGAATTTTTAATAATATTTCTAGATAGCTGGCTACTCAAACAGCTATAATTCAGTAAATCCAAAGAACTACCAGATAAATTAATTTTGTTCACTTATTTCTATACACCATCTATTAGTATCTCCTCTCAAACAGTATAGCTACCACAACTAAACAGAGATCACCAATTAGCTATTTTTAATTTGATTACACAGACCTGGTGTTCCTTAGGGATTGGCACTGGGACCAGTGCTGATTAACATCTTTGTGGACAGTGGGATTGAGTGCATCTTCAGCAAGTTTGCAGATGACACCAAGCTGGGTGGTGCAGTTGATAACGCTGGAGGGAAGGGATGCCATCCAGAGGGACCTGGACAGGCTGGAGAACTGGGCCCACGTGAACTTTATGAAGTCCAACAAGGCCAAGCGCAAGGTCCTGCACTTGGCCTGGGGCAATTCCAAGAACAAATACAGGCTGGGTGGAGAATGGCTTGAGAGCAGTCCTGAGTAGAAGGGCTTGGGGTGTTGGTTAATTAAAAACTCAGTATGAGCCAACAATGTGTGCTTGCAGCCCAGAAGGCCAAACACATCCTGGGCTGCACCATTAAAAGCATGGCCAGCAGGGCAAGGGAGGTGATTCTCCCTTTCTACCCTGCTTTTGTGAGACCACACTTGGAGTACTGCATTCAGCTCTGGGGCTCTCAACACATAAAGGACATGAACCTGTTGTCCAGAGGAGGAGGCTGGAGCACTCTCCTAAGATGACAGGCTGAGACAGTTGGAGTTGTTCAGCCTGGAGAAGAGGCTCCAGGGACACCTTATAGTGGCCTTCCAGTATCTGAAGGGGTCCTACAGGAAAGCTGAGGAGGGACTTTTTACAAGGACATGTAGTGACAGGACTAGGGGTAATGGCTTTAAACAGGAAGAGAGTAGATTTAGACTAGATATTAGGAAGAAATTCTTCTCTGTAAGGGTGGTGAGACACTGGAACAGGTTGTCCAGGGAAGCTGTGGATGCCCCCTCCCTGGAAGTGTTGAAGGCCAGGTTGGATGAGGCTTTGGGAAACCTGGTCTACTGGAAGGTGTCCCTGCCTTTGGCAGAAGGGGTAGAATTAGATGATCTTTAAGGTCCCTTTCAACCCAAACCATTCTATAATTCTATGACTTCCCATTATATCTTTTTAACTAGTATTCTGTTTTTATTAATTTTAAGTCATTGACATTATAAACTGACTTTAATCCCTGATACATCAGCTCGTATCTGTAAATATAGGTACAAGTAACAATAAATTTGAGGGTCTACATAAGCAAGAAAACATATACAAATCTAAAAAGCCTAACTTCTTACCAGAACTATGATTGCCTAGTGTGTGATATGCTCTAAAGTCTGAATTTTATCTATTTATTAGCTAAGAATATTGATAAGTTTCTCTCAAGAACACCAAATACATAATTTCCTGAAAAGACAGTTTCTTCAGCTTATTATGCAAAGATATAAATTGCTAATTTACCACAATACAAAGAATACTTTTGGAAAGAAAGAGGCAAGTGTACTATTGAATGCAAATCTAAGGTCTAAGTATAATCCAAGTTTCACAATTTTTTAAGTACGGAAACACAGAATGAAACTGATTTTTAACTATATCCATGGGGCATTGATCGTATGGAACATCACACTGGAGTAGGCACTAGGTCACTGAAGTACTGCACACTCTTCATCAACACTCAGTTCAGGCTAGTTCTAGCATGATCCTGTGAAGTATTTCCACTCTAAGTACAGTGTGGATAACAGGTCTGTGGCATCATGTATTTATTTCCACAGATCCATCTTGTCTAGTTGCATTACTTGTTAATGAAAACATAGCCAAAGCCTCTCTATAAATTGTTTTTATGGACCATTAATAGAAGGATCTTAAATTTGTACTGATATTCACTAGAGCTATAAAGAAATATTGTTGGTCTTGTTATTGACTTTACAGATGAAATATGAACAGCTTCCTCAACTTTCTTTTCTAATGGAGTGTTAATAAGTAAAGATGTTCCCACACTTCCTGCCTCACACTCCACGGCTGGAGTACTATGGTTCTCTGTCTTGTTGTGGATCTATAGAAAAAGCAGGCCCTTTTTTGTGTTCAGCTATTCTATTTAACTAAATATACATTAATGACAGAGTATTTGTGACTTTTGAATGCAGTCATATGTTACTACTGATACAATTTATTCACATGCCCAGCTTTAAGTATTAAAGATGGAAAAGCAAGACCATACTAAAAGGGTAGGGTAGGGCGCAAGACAAGTGAGAAATTGGCATAATTGATCAAAAATGTATACAGATGTATTAGAAGTAAAAAGTTATTAGCAAGAAAATCAGTAGCTTACACATGAATCCTTAAAAATAGGAAGTTCAATTTAAGATAGAATCAAAACTTGAAAATTGTTGGATATTCTGATTTGAAGCAACTTTAGCAACTGCTGTTTTATTTTTAACTCTAATACTCAATTTCTTTTAATGTGAAAATCCAAAAGAAAGTTATCTTGCACTGAAATACTGAAACAAACTGAAATACAAATTCTTCTCCACCGTCAAATTTCAGAAATGAGACACCACTTGTTGCCAGCTTCCAGAGAGAACATGACACTTTAACCACTACCTTTTGAGCCCAGTCACACGAGTTGATTTGGGGTTTTTTTAACCTATTCTAGTTGTTCATCCATTTAGATTACAACACCCTAACTTGCATATGAGCATACATACTGTGTGAGACAGTGTAAAAAGCCCTGGTAAAGTGAAGGTAAATCACTTTAATTCACTTCATCCATGATATGGTCACTTCATCCTAGGAGACAAACAGGCTATTCAGGCAAGACTCACCCTTGGTAAATCCAGGCTGACTTTTCCCAATCACTGCCTTCATGTGCTCACAAATGTGCTCCAAGAGGACTTGTTTCATGTTATTGCCACGGATCAAAGTTAAGCTGACCAGTCTGTACTTCACAGGATTAAAGACTCATGCCTTTTTTAGAGGGGTACAAGATTTGCCTTTCTCTAATTATCAGGAACTTCTCCTGATCTCTATAACATATCAAAGATTGAAGAGAGCAGCCTTGAAATGACATCAGACAGTTGTCTCGGCATACTAACATACAGCCCATCAAGACCTCTATCTGTGTTGAACATAGGAGTATAGGCAAGAAAAATAGCTTAAAGCTCACTAGAATGAAAGGAGATGGTTGACTGATTAAGATGTTGCATTCTCACTCTTAGGGGCTGGTTCAAAAAAATTTAGCCAAGACAATAACCCAAGAAAGTACTTTGTGGAATCCCAACAATACAGAAACAGTCTACGAACTGAAGAGGCTGTATCTAGAAAGGCATATCCATAAGAAAACTATGGAACAGTCACTTACTAGTTTTATGAAGTTTTCTTCATTAACAGGGAGAGAGGTATGTCAATATCTATGCCTAAGCTTACCTACAATCTATCAGTCTTCTGAGCTTTCCCAGAAGTAACTTTCCATGAGACTTGTCCCATCACCAAGAAAAAAATTTGGAGAAACACAATTAAAAAATTAAGTGAATTAAGTTTCCTATATAGAATTGGTACTTCCATTTATCTTCCCCCCTTTCTTCTTCTAAAGAACTCATATTCACCCTTACCACATGAACACTAAGGAATCAGTTTTCAGGCTCATGTGTAGCTTTGCTTAGTGTTTATTACGATAAGGTTCTCCATTTTGCACAGTACCAAAGGCACTTGGCCCTTTGAAAAAGTTGAATGTGCCTCTAAGAAGAAAAGTAGCAAGATTTATAGAAAATGCTTTCTTTCACTTAAGTATGCAGTTCTTTAACCTCAAGAAATTCCTTCCAAGCATGGCTTTTCTGAACTGATCATTGATAACTTTTCTTAATTTGATACAAAAAATAATTAGAAAAACTAAGATACTTGCCCAGTCCTTTTGCTATCTGAATGTCTCCAATATATATATTTTCATATGCTGGGGAAACTGAAATACTCAGGAGTGCTACAAAACAGCTGGAAAAAAACATTGAGAGACATTTTTCTTTACAATTAAAGATGTCTGAATGCAAGGAACTGAACATTTAAGTTTCACTATCTAATTCAGTTTGATAAGGTAATTCTTCAATATTAATTATTTGATACCCTATCTTTAACTCTTCCTACCTATCATCATGAATTCACTTTTCTTTCTGTAGAGAATACACAAATCAAAATACGTACAAAGCACAAACTATTTGAACATGAGGAAATTGACAGGAAGTAAAAGTAAATCGAGGTAACAAAAAAGTATGATCAGAGCATTGGCTGGAAAACAAATGGAATTGTCTGTGTTTAGTAGTTCAGCTGAGAACACATTATTTGTAGACTTCACAGCTACATTTTAGAGAAAATACTTTAGTTTGTTTGGAAGCCTTTAAAAAGGTATGATAGCTGGAACTGGAAATCTATCACAGTGATTGGTGATCTTCTGACATAGAAGATGTTTCAACCAATAACACAAGTTATAAACCACATCCACTGAACTTCAGAGATGCTAGTGCTGTGGCAAAAATATGAAGTAGTTAAAAGTTCAGAGAATTACGGATGCAAGCAGTTAACCAATTTATTCCTGCCTATCACATTAGGATACAAACTTCGATGAGCTTACAAGATGCAATCATAGCAAATTAGCAAAGATCAGAACTCTGATTTGTCCCTGTCATTTCAGAAAGTGCCATCAGTTTCTGTATTATATCTATGTTCATTACCCACAACTCCATACTGTGGCACATAAGGACTGACTCAACATAATTAGCCACATATCACATTTTATTTATGAACACTTACATTAAATACAATTGTTGCTTTCTAGTATTGCAATAACAAAACTATTAGAACAAGAAATGCCAACCTCAGTTTAAAAGTACTGTATTTGTTCAAATGCGCTACACTTATCTGTGCTGATAAATGGATGCTACAGACAGAAGACAAAAGATGACATTCAGTGAGAGAAAAAACACCCAGTAGATATCCTAGTTAAAAAGATTTCTGTGGATCTTTAACTTCAGCTCATTGAATTGTCTTTTAAACTGTCCCGAAACAAACAGAGGTATTCAACACACTAATACCTGCTTGTTCATTATAACTCTTAACAACAATACTATGACAGTCCTCATGCCACTATTCAATGTTGCCATTTTGCATATTTAAAGCAGTCCACTTCAACAGAACTTCCATTTTCATTACCCTAATCCACTGCACAATCATGATGATTCAACTCAGCCACTAGTCCGCAGTTCACAGTCCCTCCTTTCATTATTCCTTAAATACACTCATGGAGATCAGCAGTAAGGTATGCCTTTTTGCATCAGCAGCAGTTTCTTTGATTCCGCTTACACATTTAAGTAAGTGCCACTTGTCTCACAGCAATTATAGAAGCAGCAGAAGCAAGAAACTTCCCTGATTAGCCAGCTCTTCCAGTCTTACTGTAAATCTCAAGAAGAAAATAGTCAATGCAGAACAGTTAGCAATACATGTAATTTAGCCATTTAAAAACATGACTGTTTGCATAACAGGAGTGCTTACTTGAAATACATTATTTAACTTAATGCATCAATACTATTGCAATCCCTGTAATTCTTCTATTTTGAATGAAGCATACAATATTGTAATGAAAATATCAATAATATGAAATGGCAATACTCCAGCACAGAAATGTTGCAGTCTGCTTGCCAGATACTGTATAGGATTATAATACAGCATATGCTTGTACCCCACCAGTGCTGCCCTTCCTCTCTGATCTGCATGGTAGCCTTTACTACCTATGGCAGATGCACCCATCCTACTAAAGACCTGAGAAAGACCCAATACAAAGCAGTGCTAAAGTTTCTGGCCCTGGTAGCGCCAGAACCGCCTCCCCCCTCACAGCTCATGTCTGGTCCACACAGTGGGGGTCAAAGGCGGGAAAGTTGGGGTCCTCAGCCAATAGGGGCTGACATGACCATGTATTGACCACAGAGCAGATTCGACCAGGGTATAAATGGGGCCCTGTCAGAGGACTCATTGGAGTTGGTCCTCCTCGGAGCAGTGGGTCTGTAGTCAGGGACTCTCTCCTTGAGTTGGGACACCACTTAAGGTAACTAATCGAGATTGAGAACCCTCCCTTTTTAGGTGAGTAATGAGTGCACACTTTAGATTGTTTGGCCAAAAATTAAGAATTCTTAACTCAGCTGTGTCTGGTAATATTCCCAACCAGCATATCGAACCTGTATTTGTTAAATGTCAGTGGGATGTTGTTTTGGTGAATCAAGTTTTGTCTGCTTCATTTCAGTTGCAGCTTAAAGCTTGTTTGAGTTCATTATTTGTGTGCGTGTAGCCATTTTGGTGCGATTCTGTGACACTATCACAGAAGACATTTACACATGTTGCATGCACGCACAGTGAAGAAGCATATTCAAATCTGTTACTTGTTGGGAAGCAGCAAATCTTTATCTCCTCGCAAATAAGATAGGGCTGCTGCTGAGCTCACCGCTCCCTCCTTACCCTTCAGCTAGGCTCAGTTATTTCCCAGGGGACACATTCAGAAAAGGGGCAGTTACAAGAACAGTAGCAGGTTAGTAAGAGCTGGTCTGGGGGAGGGAAAATTCCAAACCAAGAAAAGCTTCTCAAAAAAGGTTAATAGCTCTCCAACCTTACATGTAGACTCAACAAGGACAAGCCTAATAAAATGAATTAGCTTCACAATAGCAAGCTTTGTGTTTATGTTCTGAAAATACTATAAGCTGTATCTGCTTAAAACAATATTGAATGATGTGCTGGTTTCCAGTTTTATGGCATGTTGATATAATCAGCCTTGAATAAAACAGATGGGAATGACAGATATGTTAAGGTTATTAAAGACTTCTAGAGGATAGAGTTAAATAAGGTTACCTATTCTGTCTTAGAAGGGTATTATGAATTGCATCATTTAAACAAGAATAGCATTCTTGCATCTATTTTAGATTTTACAAGACTAAATAAAACTACAAGCACAATGTAACTAATGGTACATATAGTGTGTATCAACTAGTCTCAGCTTAAGAGAAACAGCCAGAATGCGTTTCCTGATGTCAACAGGCACTCATACAGATCTCTTAACAATAAATATGATCATTCTCCTGATGTTGGAGTACATAGTGAATGCTCACCAATGAGCACTAGACATTGGTATAATATAAATCAGCATATTGTATCTATTTAGAAAGAATGAGAATTCTGCCACTAAAACCCTTATGTATTTTGGTGTAGGCTTCTCAGAGGTTCCTCTGAAACAAACACAAAAAACCTCAAGCCCTTCAAAGCTTGCAACACATCTCTACTTGGCATCTGTGCAAAGAGTAATCCAAATTCAAGTTAATAATACTATCTTCATACATCGTAATCTTATCTTCATACATGCAGGAGTTATTAGCACACCTTTCAAAGGCTCCTTCCTGCCCCAGTAGCTATGATAAAAACATCTATAATAGTCGTTGGCTGAGGTACATGACAAGTGGAGTAGGAATCAGGAGCTGGAAAAAGCCTCCACTCCTGTACTTATACTCTGTTTCCTGCCTCTGACACACTCTGGCTCAGGAAAGAGCACCCAACAAGCAGCCAAAAAGCTTATACCCTGCTAAAGCATGGAATCACAAATGAGGCAGGAAACATGGTTACAAGCCTCCTCACATCAGAGGGAGAAAAACCCCAACTCACACACAGTAGGTGAATTCTTACCACTAGGCTATCTTGCAAAGGCATCTTTATGCACCTTTCCCTGTGGAAGACAACTGGATATTGAGAAACTCAACCAGGTAGCAGTGTTAAACATGCTTTCAAAGCAGAGATGCCAGAACCAACTTCCAGGAGAATAAAAAAAAAACTATGAATCCTCTTTGGGTTTTGGTGTGAATTGGTGCTAATGTGCTGATCCTTGAGAAGCTCTCAGTATGTACGAGAGCCATATGATAACCTTTTTAACCCTTCCCTTTATAATCCCCAGACTAACAAATCCCAGTTCCCGAGGTTAACTGAAGGTCAAGCAACAGCTGAGCTCTGGTTCCCAGAATCTCTTTTCCAAATTCAGAGGCCTATACTCAAATAAATGCTGTTTTGCAACCAGCTTGAAAATTACTTTCAAGGATTCTCAACATCAAGGTGAGATGCACATGGACAATTTAATCCAGTGGGAGCACCTAATACTTTAAGTTCTGTGTCTGTAAACATCAGTTTCTAAATTCTTCAAAATTCTTCAGTATCTCCATTTTTGAAAGTAAATGACCCAACACCCATGTTTAATGTACGATTTACAAATAAGAACATCTTTACTACATTTGCTGTACTGGAAAATCCAGAGCGACCAGGTATGACTTTGTTTACTTCCTTGACTTTTTAAGATTAAACAAAGTATTTTATTCAATAAGTTACAATCAAGTATATAAAGAAACCTACATAACTGATGTTTTCTTTGTGCATTTACATATAACAAAGCTGTGTTAAGTCAAACTTTACCTATTTAAAACTTTGGCTATGTTTGCCCAACTGCAGAGCACTGACAATAGCTGAGCACATTCTAACCATCCAGCAGGATTAAAAGTAACGGAACTGCAATCTAACAGCAATGCAATTAGTAAGACTAAATTCAACCAGCATTCAGAGGGAAGGGGGATTAGAATTAGTATTATAAACCTGCTTGGTAGGTTACATACACAACTTTTCTTTCAGAGAAAGTTGCAGTGCAGAATATAAAGCAGAATCTTCCCCAGTGATAAAACACAATGCTAAAGCAAGTACATTAAGTGACACTAAAATGCACGGCTCAGAAAACATCAACAGTCATAGAATCACAAGAAAAGGTTAGATCCATGGGTTCATTAGAGAGAGAAAACATCATGACAAAAGACCACCTTTAGCTATAAAAGTCCTCCCATGAGCTTTAATACAGAAAGAGCTAGTATATTGATCTCGGTGCACTGCAACTTTTCATTACTCTAGTTAAAGATTTTTTCCAAGCATTCTCACATATGCTAGAAGTTTTGGCACAGGTGTTCTCTAGGCATGACAGATATATACCAGTTTGCAAATACCCTAAACTGACTGATAAGGTACTTCTGCCGAGCTACGCCAGTCTGCCTCATGATGTTCCCTTAAACAAGGGCAGTATCTTTTCTTAAACCTGTCTTGCAAGAAAGGACTCTTAAAGGTTCCACAGAAAGCTTTTTTTTTTGGTGGGGTTTGTGGTTTTTTTTTGTTGTTGTTGTTTGTTTTTAAGCTTGGAGGACAGCATGAAGGGGAGTCTGTAATCATCACAGATTCTGGAAGCACACAGGAAATCTCTCAAGTCTCTACAAACACATAGCAGAAACAAGGAAGACCATGTGCCACACTTAAAATTTCTTGCATTATTAAATAAAAATCTCAACATTAAAGCCAAAGATCAGCTATTCCCCTTTGACAAATAGGTCAAGTTAATAACTAGGGTGCAATAACCCAGAAAGTCTTTGCACCTTTACAGTGCCCTTTTGTTCATGTTTTCAGTATAGAGATAAAACCAGAAACTCCTTTTTAAGACAGAAGAGTATCAAGTGTAATATGATTCTAGCAAATCTGGCTGTTAAAAAAATAAATGCTTCCAGTTAAAGCAAGATTTATCATAAGTTAGCAGGTTGCTGAGTTGAAACAAGCATTGATCCAGTAAATGTTACAGATATTTAACAGAGTAAAAATGAGGTCATTTTCTCCATTCCACTATTTTTGTGGGTTCTACTCTTTCCTTTAAAAATGCTACTTGCAGGTCACATTTGAAGCTTACCAGCTAGTGTGTTAACAGGCCAAAAGCTGGTGGCATCAACATGCTGCTGCTATTTGAAGCATCATTACAGTAGACTTAACTCTGTATAGGAATAGCCCTGTTTGCAGACCTGGAGCACTACCAGAGCTGGAAAAGAAAGAGGCAGTTGGGCTTCAAGAAAGCATAGACAGATTTATCTGTACCGCATTTGTAGGAGAGAATTAGCCATCTCCTTTCTCTGCTGTAGCCTTCTCTTGCAAGCTCAGTCCCACAAACAAGCTTTTTCTCCCACACCCTTAGGCTACTAAATACTGAATTGTGTAGTTCTTAAACAGCAAGTTCTTCTATTCTCAATTATTTTCATAGCACCTACCATTAAAAATATTAAATAGCTACTGGAACTAGCACCCTACTACTGAATACAGTGCTTCTGTACATTATCTACAGGATCTAGCTTCAAAGTACACAATATACCTAGCAGCCAGATTTCAACCCTGCTGGAATACAAAGCCTTGAGTAGAGGTCTGTGCTAGTATCCTACATGCAAAAGTGAAAAATGTCAGGAAAAAAAACCCCAAAAGATATTTGAATGAATGAAGGAAAAGTACAAGTTTGAGCTTAAATAAAAAACCTAAGAGGCTCACATCCTCAGGGAGCTGCCACTTTCTCCAATCTGAGAGATTATCATTAACATACTTAAGCACAACATGTGGGCCTATGCAAGGCTACAATGTAGAAAACAAAACTGACAAAGATTTTAATCTCCATTAAAAACAGCTTAAGAGCACAACATTCATTATTTCATCTAATATGCTGGGGTTTTACAAAATCACAATAAAGTGGGCCTTCAGAGTCTACCAGTCAATCTGGAAGGCTGCTAAGTCATCACAATAGCATCAAATATATTTCAGTTTATATTGGCAATAACACACTGGTTTGAGTAACATTATTGTGCAAGCTTCCAGTTGCTCATGATATCCCACCACTTACTATTACTCACAGCTGAGTGCTGTAAGGCACAAGGCAAGCAGTTGCCTAGGGCAGAAAAAGCATCAATATCTTCACTGCCTACTTCAAATTTGATAGAGCCTTGGAAGGACTTGCAAGAAGTTGTTTCTGGAAAGACAAGGAGAAAAAAAGTCTGGAAGAGAAAGCTGCACAAGAATAAAACTGTGTCCTGTCTCAGAGGCATCTTTAACTCTCAATTCACCTGGCAGAAGCACCAGACCTGACACTTGCTCTCCTCCCAGCTTTGCTTCTGCTACATCAGTTTTCCCTTATCTCTGAGAAGCTTTGGGGTCACCCTAGATAAAAATGCTTTGGAGTTAACAAGGAAAGTAACTGCATAGTGAGTAACTACAAGAACAGCAGATAAGACTACTTGTAGAAATTATTTGTAATATTTAGTTACATTACCAAAGTGGAATACCTGGGGCTACTAGGACTGAAAAGTCTGATTTTGTCTCCATCTTTACCTGTCAGCAGACACTATGACAGATTCCAAGAATTAACAGCAATTGCTTATCATATAATACCTAATTTGGAACAATCTTACCACTGTAGTTTTAATCTTTGCTGTCTCAAATCCTCACTGTGGATTGGAGGTTGGACTGAATGATATTTAAGGTCCCTTCCAACCTAAACCATTCAGTGATAATTGTAACTCGAAGACTGTACCCCCAAGAAGTGTAAAGTGGGCAGCTTGTTACAGCAGTATGACTGAATCAGTGTTTCTAGCAAAGAGTTAGATTATCTTCAGTTAAGCCACAGAAATAGCTAAAAACACCTACTTGAAGTGCTACTACAGAGGCTTTTCACTTGTCGGTTTGTTATTGAAAGGTCACTTTTATGTTACTTGCAGTAGACGTGGTTGCAACTATAGTTTAGCTTGGCATCTAGTTGGTATTTGATTGGCTTGGTATTTTTACACATATGATAGATTTCAAAATGCACTGCACTGAAACAGTTCACTGTTTCCTCAAAAATGAAAATATAAAAGATGTAAGACTTTCTCCAGCAATTCAAGAACAGTTCTGTACCTCTACCAAAGCTGATACAGTTTCCATGAAAAGCAAACTCCCCTCTAGCCTTGTGCCAATAAGATTGTGCAAATAACTCCAGCTTATTCTCCACTCCATTAGGATTTAGCTACTTTATAACAAATGGGCTACACTCTAACACTTGTGCCTTGCACAGCAGTATTATGCAGAAGAGTTACACTGAGATCAATCTGGATGGCTAAATTCTGCCTTAATTTATGAGCCAAGCATAGCTCACATTTTCACTAACTTGCCACAGTAAAAGAGTTAGTGTTCTGTTAGTTTTCCTTCACTTTTTATTATAAGCACCACACACGCATAAAACATTCTCTCAACTACTCAATAGCTCAAATGCCACAGCTTTGGTAAGCATCCAATTAATGGTATTTTATTTGACTTTGCTGTCTTTAACCCAATATTATGACAGCAATAAAAGGGTTGGAAAGAGTCTAAAAGAGATACTGAAGCAGTTCTTGTCCTCAGTAGTAAGCATACAAGCCACACACTTTTTTTTTTTTAAAAGACATCTTAACTATGTTTTTAACTCAGCTCAAAGCTTCTATCACTAATTACATTCAGCACTAAAATGAAAACTCACGGAAATAATTTCTCAACAATTGATTTCAATAAAGCACTTGAAAGTTAAGTAGGAGACAAATACCAGGGCAAGCAAATTAAAAACTTTGTATGGTATACATTTAACTTTTCATTCATAAAGGATTTTCTCCTTCTAAGGAAAAATAAAACCCTATTCAAGCTCATCAGCAACACAGTAAGGAAGGTGTGGTCAAACAAAAACCAAGGTAAAAAAATCACACAGCTGCATAACTTGAAAAATCAGGAAATAGGAGGAAACTGGGCAGAAATAAGCTTGCCTCATTCACACCACAAAATTCAGTTTCAGAAACAGCAAATTTACATTTTAAATCACACATACAGTCACAAGGCCCAGAGATTTTATGGTGCAAAAGCAAACTTTCATAGCTATTAGTGCTCTGATACTCGTGCACTATTGGGCAGATACTACAGCAAACAGTTGAACTCATTTTCACATGGAGCAAATATTGCCAAGTTAAATGCTCTGCTTTGTGGTAGACTAGAACAGATGCTCAATTTTAACTGCAGCAATACCCACTAAGTTCTCACTGAGACATTCAATTTCACTAGAGGTTAAGATGTTTTAACTTTTCTTAAAGTTACCAAAAGTTCACTTCCCCCACTTTGCAGGAAGTAAAGGATACAGCTAGATTATAGAAATTGGTTAGACCCTTTATCTTAAACAATTGCTGTATGCTATCTTTCTCCATATTTAAATTTCTCATTATCTTAGTCCCTCATATCACTACTAGCTTCAAACATTTAAGAAAAAAGAAGTTTAGAAAATTAATGCTTTCTAACAGAAACAAATATTTTAGGCTTGGCACAGGAAAGTTGACAAGAGAAAATAAGCTATAAAGTAAGGCAGTGTTGGATACTTTCTACGCAGTAAGATTAAAGTACTCTTCAAACCCAGCCTTGACTCTATCCTGATTACTTCTTCATACATGTACTTCCATTACACCTAATAAAGCAACATTATCAAGCAGCTACTCATGCCACTCTGAAGTTCTCAGGCCTACATTAAAGTTTTTAAGGGGGAGGTGTGACTCATTAAGAACTAATCATTAGCACCCCCAGAAGAGCTGAGAATAAATAATTGCATCACTTCTTGTGGGGGTTTTTTTTTGTAACTACAATTATTTTGCAACTGCATACATAAAAAAGAGAAAGCTTTATATTCAAGGAACTCCTCAATGCCTTCAACAATTTGGGCATTAAGACTGGGAACCAAACATGAAAAAGAGCTGTCCATTTAAGCCAACAGTTTGCTCTTTTAACTATGATTTTAAATTAGATCAGAGCCACAGCCATAGGGCTGTAAGATTAAGGTAAGAAGCACCTCTGAAACAAACATAAACTACTTTTTTACCAGAAGTAGCTGGTCTGCCTTTCATACAGCAAAAACAGGAGGGGAGGAGAGGACAAAAAAACCCAACCCAAACTATTTTTAAGCAAAAAACACCACAGATTCTCCTATCTTTTACCACTATACTGCACTAAGTATAAAAAGCCCCACACAACTAAAACCACATCACATATCTGTAAAAGCCCCCTGAGGCTGAGGCAGCCATGAGGAAGCCCAGCAGAAGGTGGGTGGGAACCCTTCAACTTCACAGCAGCGCAGACAGCAGGGGCCACACCACAGCTACGTGGAACATTAAAGGCCAGCACGTGCTTCTAACGGCCGTTTAAAGGAGCATGTAATCTCGTGAGAAGAGAGTCGGGAAGGAAGTACACAAGAGAAAGAGAAAGGATGGAACGACTGTAGAACTGCAAGTAATGGTTTACACGGTGGCAATTAGAATAATTAGAATAATTATTAGAATAATTTGGTCAGAAAAGACCTTTAAAGATCACTGAGTCCAGCCATAACCTGTCCACTACTAAACCATGCCCCTGAGCACCTTGTCTACCTGTCTTTTAAGCACTTCTAGGGATGGTGGCTCAACCACTTCCCTGAGCAGCCTGTTCCAATGCTTCATAGCCCCTTCACTGAATAAATTTTTCCTAATATTTAATCTAAACCTCCCCTGGTGTGGCCTCACCAGTGCCGAATACAGGGGAAGGATCACATCTCTGCTCCTGCTGGTCTCACTGGTTCTGATAGAAGCCAGGATGCTATTGGTCTTCTTGGCTACCTGTGCATACTGCTGGCTCATGTTCAGTCAGCTGTTGACCAGTACCCTCAGATCCCTCTTTGTCAAGCAGCTTTTCAGCCACTCCTCCCCAAGTCTGTAATGTTGCATGAGGTCGTTGTGACCCAAGTGCAGGACCCAGCACTTGGCTTTCTTGAGCCTTATATAATTGACCACAGCCCATTGATCCAGCCTGTCCAGATCCCTCTGCAGAGTCTCTCTACCCTCAAGCAGATCAACACTTCCACCCAGCTTAGTGTCACCTGCAAACTTACTGAAGGTATATTTGATTCCCTAATCCAGGTCATTGATAAAGATGTTAAATAGAAGTGGCCCTAACACTGAGCCTTGGGGAACACCACTTGTGACTGGCCACCAGCTGGACTTAACTCCACTCACCACAACTCTTTGGTCCTGGCCATCCAGCCAGTGTTTTACCCAGTGAAGCATATGCCCATCCAAGCCATGCCCAGCCAGCTTCTCCAGGAGGATGCTGTGGGAAACAGTGTCAAAGGCCTTAATAAAGTCCAGGTAGGCAATGTCCACAGCCTTCCCCTTGTCCACTAAGCAGGTCACCTTGTCATAGAGGGAGAACAAGTTAGTCAAGCAGGATCTGCCTTTCATAAACCCATGTTGACTGGGCTTGATCTTCTTTCTGGTGGTCCTGGACGTGCCACATGATGGCACTCAAGATGATCTGCTCCATTACCTTTCCCAGCACTGAGGTCAGACTTACAGGACTGTAGTCTCCCAGATCCTCCTTTATGTAAATGAGTGTCACTTTTGCCAACCTCCAGTCAAGTGGAACTTCTCCAGTCAGCCAGTACTGCTGATAGATGATGGAAAGGGACTTGGTGAGCACCTTCACCAGCTCCCTCAGTACCCTTGCATGGGTTCCGTTCGACCCCATAGACTTGCGTATGTCTAATTGGCAGAGCAAGTTGCTAACCACTTCCTCTTGGATCATGGGAGCTTTGTTCTACTCCCTATACCTGTCTTCTGGCTCAGGGGGCTGGGTACCTGGAGAACAGCTGACCTTGCTATTAAAAGACTGAGGCAAAGAAGGCACTAGGTACCTCAGCTTTATCCACATCCTTTGGCACTATGGATCCCCCTGCATGTAGTAAAGGATGGAGATTCTCCTTGGAACTCCTTTTGTTGTTAATATATTTATACAAACATTTTTTATTATCTTTCACAGAAAAAGTCCTTCCCCCAGGAAGGACAGGGAATTGCTTGAAAGAGTCCAGCGCAGAGCCACAAAGGTGACTGAGGGAGTGGAGCATCTCCCTTATGAAGAGCGGCTGAGGAAGCTGGGTCTCTTTAGCCTGGAGAGGAGGAGACTGAAGGGTGACCTCATTAATGCTTATAAATTTGTAAAAGGCGAGTGTCAGGAGGAAGGAGCCAGGCTCTTCTCTCTGATGTCCAATGATAGGACAAGGGGCAATGGGTGCAAGCTGGAGCATAGGAGGTTCCATGTGAACATAAGGAAAAACTTTTACTGTAAGTGTGACAGAGCACTGGAACAGGCTGCCCAGAGAGGTAGTGGAGTCTCCTTCTCTGGAGGCATTCAAAACCCACCTGGACACATTTCTGTGTGACCTAGTCTAGGTGATCCTGCTCTGGTAGGGGGGTTGGAGTAGATGATCTTTCGAGGTCCCTTCCAACTCCTAATATTCTCTGTGATTCTGTGTGAAGTCAATTTAAGTTCTGGTTGGGCTTTAGCCCTTCTGATTTTCTCCCTGTATGACCTTGCTTCATCCTTGAAGTCCTCCTGAGTTGCTTGTCCCTTCTTCCAAAGCTCGTAGTCTTTCCTCTATTTTCTGAGAGGCAGCTAAAGCTCTGTTGAGCCAGGCCAGATTTCTTCCCCGCCAACTCATCTTTTAGCACATGGGGATGGCCTGCTCTTGTGCCTCTAGGATTTCCTTCTTGAAGAACATTCAGCCTTCTTAGGCTCCTTTGCCCTTCAGGACTGCCTTCCCAGGAACTCTATCAACCAGCTTTCTAAACAGTCCAAAGTACGGCCTTATAAGAAGTCCAAGGTGGCAGTTCTGCTGACCCTCTCCTTACTTCTCTGAGAATCAAGAATTCTGTCATTTCATAATTGCTATGCCCCAGGCATCTTCCAACCATCACATCACCCATGAGGCCTTGTCTGTTCACAAAAATCACGTCCAGTGGGGCGCCTTCCCTCATTGCGGGGTGGGAGGTGGTGAAGGGTGCTCTGTGTGCAGTGGTTGGTGGTCATCTCAGGAACTTAGGAGGAGAGTCAAGTCCCACACAGAGGTATGTGTCAAAAGAAAAGAGCTGGGAGTAGGTGGTAGGACTGCTGTCTGACAGTTGAGCACAGAGCCTTTGTCAATGGGTTTGCTGAGGGTTGCAGCCTATTAAAAGGGAAGCTCATTGTGGGGTGGGGGGCAGTGATTGTGAGAGGGAGTAAGGGTGTGACATGAAGGTGGAAGAACATGATGCTATTTCCACTTGAATGTCTTGTGTATGGTAGCTGCCTGGGTGGTTCAAGGCCTACAGGAAAGTGCTTTAAGGTATGAGGAGCCTTCATAGAAGTGGTAGGTGACTTTAAGACTGGAGCTAGCAGGAAGAGTGCAATAGGAGTGGTGTGCAGGAGCAAAGGTCCTAGCGTTGGGAGACGTTGGTGTGGGCTTCTGGCTCTTTGAGAAGCTGTCTTTGGTAGCGGTGGGTGGGGTGTGTACCTGTCCTGTATGTGATCCTGCTTGCTGGGGGAGGGGGTGGTGGTGTGGTGGGAGAATGCAAGGGCTAAATGAAGTATCTTCAGAAGCTCTTATAATTAAGCAAAAAGGCAACTTCTTGTGGAGAGGAGCTATGCCTAGGTTTGGTGGTTGCCTTAGAGCTCTGCCTCTGTTTGCTGGGGAAGTGAGAGAGTTGTATTTGGGTAAGCTTATAGTCATGAAAGGAGGGTGCAGGATTGCTTGTGGACTTATGGAAGGGACTAGGTAGGGGTGGTATCAGGGGAGGTCTCCTTATGGAGAGGCAGATGCATGTGGGCATCTTCTCTATGCTGTGAAGGTGGTGAGATAGAGAGAGTGTGCGGTGGGAGTGGTGTTCACAAACAGCATGCCTTATGTTTGGGAGGTGTCTTGGCAGCTAGGATCTTTGCATAAAGGTCTCTGTGGTGCGGGGAGCCTTTCACAGAAGTATTAATCAACTTTGAGAGTGGTGCTAGCAGAAAGGGTGTGTGGCAGGGCCTGTGTTCATGAGCTAAAATCCTCGTGTTGGGAGGCGTTGGTGTGTGCATGTGTTATGGGAGAAAGAAACCCTAAGGGTGGAGGGTGTTACCTAGAGTGGAGACCTGTGTGTGGCCCAAGTTTGCTCTGGATGTGGCAGGAGGGTGTGATGGCATTCACAACTGAAGTGAACTGTGGAGTTGCATAAATAAGAAAAGGGAATAGAGAAAAGGAGCATTGTCCAGGAGTGGTGGGTGTGTGAGGATGATACAAAAGGCAGGGGTGTGCAGTGGTGAGGCAGCTTGTAAAGTGTTGGGCTTGTAGAAGGGAAAGGGAGGGAAATCTCTGTAAGCAGTAGTGCACAACCTGTGCACAGCTTCTGTGTGCTGTGGAAGGGGCAGGGTTATGCAATGGAATACTCAGTTAAGTGCTTCAAGTCTGGTGGGGCATACAGTCTGGTGACAAAGACCTTGTGGGGGAGCAGTGTCTTGCTGGACAGAAGCAGATGCCTGAAGTTCAGTTTGTTTCTGTAGAGGTGGCAGGAGTGTCTACATCCTTCTTGTCCAGAAGGGCTCATGGCTTTGACCCAATTTCTCTCAAAGGAAGACTCCTGAATAGGGCGTAGCCTCCTCAGGGAGGCACAGTGCCTGTGTGCAGCTTATGTTATGAAGATGACATGAAAAGGAGGAGCATGTGGTGGCAATTATGACCTTTATGAGCTTAAAAGCCTTGTCTCTGAGGGGAGCTTACAGCCTAGGGAAGAGTGATGTACACTGGAGGTGAGGAAGAATCCTTCTTAAGCATTGGCAGATGCTTGTGTGGGTGTCACAGGTGGAAAGTGTGTATGGTGGTATTCATAAGCTAAACTACTAGTTTTTGGGCAGGCTTGCACTCTTGTGAGAATTGAACTGCTAACGAGGAGTGAGCATTGCTCACACATGCTTGTGAGCAGGATAGGAACTGCTTGGGGATGGGGGAAGCCTTGCCCAGGAATGGCAGATGCCTGTGTAGCTTCCATGTGCTGGGATGATGGGGTTAGCAGGAGCATGCAATTGCATTTGCAAGCTCAATGTCTTGTGTTTGAATGTCCTCATGTCAGCAGAGAGGATCTATTGCAGACGTTGGAGCATTAGCTGGGGTAGGAGGCAGAAGCTTGTGTGTGTCACTCATTTGTGGAAGTGGCAGGAGTTTGGCTGCAAAAACGTTTCTGAATTAAATAGTGTTTGTATGGGCTTGTATTGTGAAAGTGTCCACTGCAGAAAAGATGAGCCTTCCCAAGGAGGGACAGATGCCTGTGGGGGGTTTACATGGACTGTGAAGGCAGCAGAGCTGCCAGGAAGGGTCATGGTGTTTACTAACAAAGTGCCTTGTTTGAGAGCCATTTGAGTGGGCTTGCAGTGTCTTGAAAAAGGATCTGTAGTAGAGAGGGGAAGGGGAAATTTGCCCAGAAGCAGCAGACGTCTTTGAGGGTGGCAAGGTGAAGTGTACTGCAGCAGCAGGGGCTCATAAGCTGAGGTATTCAGACATGTTTGCAGTCTTGTGAGAAGGGAGTTGCTGGAGAGAGGGAGGCCTTCTGTAGGACTCGCACATGCAGTGTGCAGCTTCCATATGGTGTGAGGGTGGTGGGGGTGGCAGGAGAGTGCAGTGATGATATTCATGAGCTGAGTGCCTCGTGTTTGGGTGGGCTTGTCTTCCAAGACAGGACCTGTTATGTGGGGAGTCCTTACGTATGAGCTAATTACCAGCCTGTCAAACATGAGGCAATCTTGTGGAAAGTGGTCCTTTGGTGTGGGGTTAGCCATCCCTAGGTAGGGCAGAAGCCTGTACGTAGCTTCCCCATTCTGTGAAGATGACATAGGTGACAGAAATGTATGGCAGCACTGGCACTGAGGAGCAAAGGGAGGGGTGCTTGTGGAAGCTCATACTCTTAACAGGGGACCCTCTGTCAAGGGCCAAATCTTTCCCCAGGAATAGTAGATCTCTGAGGAAAAGGAGGGAATCCAGAGCATGCACTGGCAGTGGTGTTCACAAGCAAAGTGCTTCATGTCCAATTGTGTTTGAAGTTTCTTCTGAGAAGGGAACCATTGCAGGAGATCCTTGTGCCAGTGCAGACCTTCCACTTACTGTTGACATGGTGTGGCAGCAATCGTGTTCATAAGCTTGAATGCTTTCTGTTTGAGCAGGCTTGTAGTCCTATGATAAGGGGTCCTCAGGTGGGGGTAGCCTACTCAAGGAAGGGCTGGGGATGTGTTGGGAGCAACCTTGTCTAGGGGTGGCAGAGGATTCTGAGGTGAGAGATGGAGGACACAAGCTTGCTGAGGTGATGACATCATGAACAAAGTAAAGTCTCTTTGAGCAACGCTTGTAGCTATGCAAACAGGCATGTTTCTGTGAGGTAAGGAGAAAGCCTTGTCCTGGAGTGACCACTAGCTTTGGGCAACTTCCATTGGCTGTGGGGGCCTTGTAGGCAGCAGGAGTGTGATGAGCACAGTGATTTATATTTGAGGGGGTCATCTTGAAAAAAGGCTATTTCAGCAAGTGGGGATGAGTGGTGGATGGACCCTTGTCTGTAGTGGCAGATGCCTGCAGTGATGGCATAAGCTGCAGGAGGGATGACTTGAACTTCTGTGCTTTCCCTTCTTACTAAGGCGGAGTTAACTTCCCATCAATCTTTCCCATATTTTAGGTTTATTTACAGGGAGAAGTAAAGTAAGCAACAACCTCAGCAACTGTTAACATCCCGTGTTATCTTAACCTCTATGGGCTTTTTCAGTGCTGCCTTTCTTAGCTGCCTCTTAGACTGAGACATCCTTTTCTGGAGCCTTCCACCCACTTGAGCCTCTCTTTAAAACAAGTTCACAGCAAACTACTGTAGCCTTCCTCAGGCTTTAGTTTCTGCTCTGATTATTCTGTTCTAACTCCCTGCTTTAGAACGCCTGTTTTTAGGACTATTACACTTAGATTGGTCATTTCTCTTTCCCATCTTTCTCTACATTATTACTGCCTAGCAGAGGCACAAAATCCACATTGTTCAGCCATCTCACATCCCCTCCCAGCACCTACCTGTTTCCAGCCTCTTCAACTCAGC